>NC_039362.1:189768723-190068723 GCF_003573695.1 Papaver somniferum | reverse complement strand
TAGATCTTGGTTGCACCTAGTTTGATTATTCTTGAGATCATTTTCTTCTAACATAAGGTCACTAAAACTAGATCTAAGATTGACGGTAGTTCAGATCTGACGATAGACTTGTGATCATCCATTGTTAACAGACTTTGTTCCGTGCGTGATCGATTACAAGGGAATCAAGTTTATTTGTGCAGGTACATTGAAGACATTATAAATTTGAAGATTTGAAGATTTATTATTGGTTTCTAATCATTGTGATTTACTTCGTGCACAAACTTGATCGGATGGGATCCAACTTAGCTTTGTTTACCTTATGATAAACATCTTATTTCTAGTCGTACAGATCGACAATCTATCATTTGGTGATCTTTTTTAGGATCCGAATCTGATAGGTTGTAATCCCAGAACTTGGTTGATCTAATTGAACAAAGGAGTTGATAATATTTGAATAGAAGAACCTTTGTTTAACTCAACACAAATCTCTGGTTTACTTCTTGAGATTGATAAAGCGGTTACCGAATATAGATTAGTCCATTAATTTTTATTTCGGAATACGATCCATAAAAATTTGAGTGCAAGAAATCTTCACAGCAGGTGAAACAACTTATGATAGTAGACTTTATCTTAGGATTCAGGTGTGTTGGCCAGATTGGTTGTAGGCTTAGGATACTAAAGGAACTAGGTAAGTAGGGTTAGTTTACTTGGTGTCAACTACACGAAGTTGGTAGTAGTCTTTGTATAACGACTTAATTCTAAGAGTACTTAAAACTGGACTAGGTCCCGAATTATTATGCATTCGCAGTTTCCTCGTTAACAAAGTCTTCTTGTGTGCTTTTACTTTAATTTCCGTATTATAATTATTTTTTTAGTTATAACAAAATAATTGCACTTGTATTTTAATCAAAACACTTGGGTTTCATCCATATAGTTATGTTCAGTTTTGGTACCCATTTTATATACCAAGTATATACCTTGTGGTTGCTATTTTTTTAACAGTCTCTGTCTATATTGGATCACCCAAAGTATCTGTCATATATGTTGATATCGAAATAATTGTAGTGTACGTGGAACCCTCGTCATTTCACTTGGTCTATACGGACTAGGCTTTGTTTGGTTTTTGGCCTTGCAATACGAGTTGTTTTTGGTTACTAGTCCCAACGTGGATGAACCATAGTTTTTTCTTGATCTCTTCATGGTACAAATCTGGTAAGTAAGCATCCGCAACACATCGTATTTGTGGTCTTAACATCTTATATGTAATGACCCGAAATTCCATCGATACTATCCTCACTTAGCCATTGTGATAATCCAGCAGTGTTTTTTTTAGGTACCGATGCGGTCATCCACCAACGTCTTCTTAGGAGGTCACCCATCCCTTGACTTCTCTAGGCCAAGCATGCGTAACTGCCGAGCTTTTTGCCATCTATTGAGCCAACTGTGATGAATAGGCCTCGGTGTTAGGATAGGACAAACCATTCCCGATCTTCCAATCGGTGAACCCTACCTGTCGAGTCGGGATATTATAATACTACAATCTTAAATTGGGAACATCCTCGGTTCTGAAATATATATACAAGTATGGATATCCGATGTTTCCTGCAACTCATGAGACTAGTACCCGACCTAACCCTCCCAACATACTCTCTCACCCTTTACTGGTGACACATCACCGACTATAATACTATAATAACCCGACGGTCCACCAATACTGTCCCAACTTAGCTACTGCGCTTATCTGGTAGTGTGGGATTTTTTTCGTGCACCGCTATGGTCAGTCAGCAGCAGGTTCCTAGGAGGTCACCCATCCCTGGATGTAGCGTCTATCAAGCTTAACTGCAAAGACTTTTTCTAATGCATGAGATGATTATGATAAAAAGGCCTCGGCGTTTGGAAATTACAATCCATTACCCATATTCCAGTCGACAGACCCTACCTTCCGAACTAGGTCTTACATTGTTACTCATATCATCTAACTGGGATATGATGCAACATGATGCTAACTTCATACCATCTGTGTTGGCAATGCTAGGTAAGAGATAATTGTTATCAGGCGGAACCAAGAATTAGAATTGAGATGGGTTAATTTTTTTTTTATACAAACATGTTGATTTAAGTGAACTAATTCCAAACTACTAGGCGGGCTAAATTCATAGTACAAGATAAATACAAGGGTGTTTGAGTGACTTTCATGATTTTAGGGTGGTGGGGTCTAGAGCCAGGGTTAGTCAACCCTTGGCTTCGCCCCTGGTTATCACATTTGATGAGGTAGTTATATTCTATTCACTGGATGCTCATACATCTTATCAATCTACACCAAGTTGGCATGCATAAATTTGGAATTGGGCATGGAAAGAAAAGGAAGCTAACCGGATTGCAATTTTTTTCATAGGCTATTAGCATCACAGAGACATGCAAGGAAATAATTCCATGATCCGGGATGATGCACCCTTGGAAAAATCAAGATCAGTGCACATATTCATCTCAATGTCGAAGCGGAATAAGGAAGTTGAAAATAAGCTTATAATGAGCATATATGCAAGTTCAAGGCATGACTAATGCCTGGACAATATCTGAAAGTGTGTGATGCATGCCATATGCATTACAAACTTTTAAGTTGGAATAATGTGGATCTACGTACGGACACTACGTTTAAAGTATCATGCTTACAAACCATGTCTGGAAACGTAAGACGACGTGCATTTTCTTGGTAAGCCTTGAAGCTTTACGAACCAGTCATTATATCAGAGAGACGCATGGGAGAGTTTTGGCTTGTGCAACACAACAATGGAGGCGAAATTTTCTCTCTATCACATTAATATTCAAAGGAACTCGAGGAAACCTATCTCCAGGATGGATCAATTGCACGAAAATAGGTCAGTAATGACTTATATACTAGTCCAAGGAAGGAATGAAGCTTGAAAAGTTGTGCAAGTCTATGACGTACGACAAATGCATCATCATCATCAGTTATTCGACTAAGTGACACGTTTGGTATATGGGTAAAAGTTTTCCAAAAATTGGAAAAACATAGTGGAGTGATTCACTCTCCGATCAACGTTTCAAAAGAGTGAGTATCATAGCCTTGACGAGTATGACACATGTTGGTGCAAGTATGGCTCCATATAGACAATTATGAATCAGTTAAGACTTTGACACTTCGAAGATAAAAGAGGCGAGTTAGAACAATATGAAGTAACGTTCACAGAATCCTGCTTATAAAGCATGTTGGAAAAAGCAAATCCATAAATATTTTCTTGGTAAGAACAAATTTTCTGATAACTTTGAAAACCCGGTTACCCAAGTAAGTGACAACCAGGAAGTCGAACTTTTCCAACTAGGAGTTGGGAGCAAAAAATTCTGACCTGTCACAAATTATGAGAATCTGAAACAAATTTACATAAAGCCTTGATTGAATATTGCATAATGAACAATGTTTTAGATCAATTTTTGTTTTTGTCTACTGCATTACTTGAAATTCCTTGATTTCTATTCATCTTTTTATTTTTCTTTTATTCGGAAAGATTATGGTAATCTAGTTGGTATATGGTGTATTCGTGTGTTTGATACATATTGGTACTCAACAAAAGTATCGTCTGATATATTACGTATACGTGTGTTTGAAATGCATCGGTAACAATAAAGATACTGTTACCGACCTTATTTAAACATTAATTCTCGTGAAAATAAATGTATGATTGAAAATCACAATGAAGACCTCCATGCAGTAAAAAAACTTTTTGTCGATAAGCAAGACAGACATGCTACAAAATATCGTTGATCTGATGATTGGATACCATTCCGGAAGTTGTTTTTTTGACTTCTAGAAATAAAAAGGGAAAAAATTAGTTTGGGTATGCGATTTTAGAATAAATATAAAAACACAAAGTTAACATTTTGTGAAGCAAAAACATTATGTTTTTGACTTTTGTTTCTGGAGTACTTCTACTTCGGAGTAGGTGTTTATGGTAATTTCTACCTTTGGAAAGCTACTTATGTTCTAGAAGTTTCCAATATACCTATTGCCGGTGGATTTCCTATCCATACATGAACAACCATGTAGAAGTTGACTAATCCAAAAAAAATTAAATATATGTGCTTCTCTTAATAATTAATCATTGTCAAATATGTCTCATTTTATGACATTTTTTAATCAAAATACAATCTTGGAAGATATAATTGAACAATGATTCTACACGAACCGCCTTAGAAAACAAGGTAAAAATCGTGTCTCTCACATGATGATGGGCCCCGTGCCCTGAGGAGTTAGCAGGGGGTCCTAGTTTTGGACCCCACCATGTCAAGATTTGTGAGAGCCACGGTGTCTAAGTAGTTTTTCCGACGGTACGTTAGAAATTTTTGATAATTGAAAGCAAGCCCGGACCAACTTTCAAATACAAGATGGGTATCTTTGACTTTGACAAATGCACCACATTTTATTTTATTTTAGCATTATTGCTTTGGGAACAAAAATGCACCATTACTTTATGGTGTTACTTTAACCAGAATTGGCAAGTAAAATGCACCTCCAACAATAAAAGTGTTCGATTCTTGGTCCGGTTTGGGTGGCATTTGGTAATAAAGAATAGTTTTGGGCTTTAAAACCAAATTTTGTAAAAGGTTCTTCATGTCTCGAACCATAATAGTTTAACAACCCGGGGCCGCATGTTTCATTAGAGGGGCGGAAAGTGTGATAGCAATGTCCCTCTTCTTGGTTAGGGGGTGTTTTATAGAGGGTGTAAATTGACTAGATTACCCTCTCCAACTTTTAACCTAATGGAATCAGAAAAATCAAAAAACTTTTTTGATTTTTTCATCTTCTCTTCTCTTCTCCCCCTCCATTAAAATTGAAATTTCATCGTCCTCGATTAATCAGCGATTTGAAAAATTGATAATCGTTGATTGAAAACTATATTTCGAAAAGACCCAGTTAGGGTTTAGTTTATTGTGTTTGATTTAAGTTAGTTTTGTATCAAAAATTAGGGTTTTGGATCAAAACTGAAATTGAAATTTCTGTGTTGCATGTGAGTTATGGTTGGTAATAACTCCAATTGGAACCGTAACTATAGATTTGGTTGATGTTACGGTTCATTTAACTCAAATACCAACCGTAAGTTCTTGATTTTGAGATAAAATGTTCAATTACGAATTTTTTTTGCAACGGTAAATTACTTACGGTTGGTCTCGTTACTTGAGTTACGAACCGTAAGTTGTCCTGGATGTTTCATTTTCTTTTTATGGTTTGTAATTGCATCACTGTTATCAACCGTATTTGAGTTACGACTTGTAACTCAAATAACCTTACCAACCGTAGGTTAGTTACGGTTGATCTCGATTCATTAGTTACCGACCGTAATTTGTTACGGTTGCTATATGTTGTCATTCTACCAACCATAACTGGTATTATGATTGGGTTTTCCCCAAATTGAACCAGTTACGGTTGGTATTCGATACTTTTGGAACCGTAACTGAGAGTTACGGTTGGTAACGAGCTAAATTCCAACCGTAAGTTCTTCTGAAATATTAAAAGTTTCGATTTTGTTACGTACTTTAGATAATTTTGAGCGACAAAAAGCTAATGGGAACTAATTTAGAGATTCACCCATCTCAAATTTGTCACTGCAATCACTCATTTTGGTTGAGTGAATCAAAATCTAGGGTTTCACAAATATCACAAAAGTTTTTCTTTTCTTCTCCTCTAAACTTTTTTTTTTAAACTCTAAAAATCTGATTTTGATTTGGTTTAGAGTTAATATAAGTGAAATTTGATTATCAACACTAAACTGTGTAAGGGTTAGTTAGTCATTTTCAGTTTTTTTTTATAAGGGGCACTTCGAATTACCATGTAATGATCCTTTTTGTCCTATTCACTGCTGACCCTCCAATGGAATCCGCCGCCCCTTCAACAGGATTGTAGTCTAAAGCTTGAAAAAGTTTTGTTATCCATCTTTTCTAATACAAATTTCCTTTTAACAAAAATAGATTCTTTTACAGGCTGCAGTTGTGTTTGATATCAAAAGCAAATAAGTTTACCACACTTTTGTTTTGCTTTGCTTTGGTCAGCGAAATTATAGAACTAGGTATGCGGCCTATGTGAACAATGACAGTCTTCTATCCGGCAAATGTCATTATGTTTGTTCCAAACAAGTCTTCGGCCTTTGTAGGTACACATTTCATCTTCAGCCACGTACCCACAAAGACACACGTGGAGGACATGCGGCTAAGGGCATCAAGATATGATATCACGCGTGGACAGCCAAGAGTCACTTTATCCTATCCCTAGAAAGATCTAAGATCTATGGCTGGGGATAGTCAGACTGACGCAGACAAGACAGGGGCAGAGGACAGCTGTCTACCGCGGACATACATCTCAACTACCCGCATTAAATACCCTCAAACAGCATACGTGTCAGTCAGCCTGTATTGGAAGCGCAGATAATACTGCATATCCAGACAGAACACGCAAATGCAGCCGAGAATACGAAGACTTCTGCGTGAGTGGCACAAAACACAAGAGGATAAGGTTATAACGGGCTTCAGAAGTGGACCCCACGTAACCTTCCTATAAATACCCCTCTCTCCCAAGTGAAGAGGAGGCCGAAAAACATTGAGAGGAGAATAGGAGAGAGAGACAGAGAGATAGAGAAAGTGTAAGTGAAGTTCCTCCTGCTACGCAGGCTTATATTGGTCTCAAAGTCATTCGACTATTTCTGTAACCTTCATACATATAATGAAAAACCCAAACCCGTAGACAGAGATCTGAGTGATGAATCATATAAGTTAATCGTTTCATCTATATTCATGCATTTATACTTTATATGTTCAATTCGATATTTTGGTATATCATGTTCGTACATTTTATATTTCATCCACTATTTATCTTATTGTATGAGCCAAGAACAATGATTGTAGTTGATGAGACGAGGAAGAGTATTAGAACTCTGAGTCAAGGATTCGACATAACCTATCCATTCCCCTCAGGCGCAACTTATTTACTGTATTGTCATGAGTCTGCGCGCATTATTTGTGAATACTCAGATGACACCAGATCTTTGTGTTCACAATCTGGCGCTAGAAACAGGGATCTTCATCCCGGTAAAAGATTTATCTTCTCCTGTGACTTGTTTCAGGCTTCGTTTTTTGAAAATAACGATGTATGGAACACTACGGTTTTTTCCGTTCATGATTTCAAAAACCAAAATTTTTAACAGATCCGCGTTTATCTAAGTAAATCTGATTCTTCATGCATTTTATAAGTTTTCACGTCTTTGAAAATCAAAATTATGAACAGATCCGCGTTTATCTAAGTAGATCTGATTCTTCATGCATTTTCTAAGTTTTTAGGTCTTTGAAAATTAAAACTTCGAATAGATCTGCGGTCATCTACACAGATGGACGCCTTAAGTATTTTCAAGATTTTACACCTTTGAGGACTCAAAACGCTAATAGATATCACGTGGGGCCCATTGTCTTCGTGATTTTTTCTCTCTCTTTCAGGAAAATATTAGAAGATGGAGAGAAGCAAAGATGTCGGGAAGGCTAAAGCTCCTTCAAAAGAGATGCCAAGGACAACCCCAGTGGTAACTAGGAGTAAGAAGAGAGGTGAAAAGCTAAAGGCAGCGGATAGGGCGCAGGATAATGCAGAAAGCATGGCCCCCATCAATGCCAACATCATCGCAGCAAAAGCAGTAAATGTCGCGGAAGCCAAAGCAGGAGCTTCAAGAGCTGGCGGATCCAAAGTTGGAGCTCCCAGAGTAACCAATGCTCAACTACAGGAACATCAGGAAGTCGTGGAAGAGTCAGGAATACAACAACCCCTCTATGGGATGCCCTTAACCAACGAACAAAACATACCCTTTCCAGCCAAGGAACCACTTCTAATAGCAGGCCAACCCTCACAACAACCGTCGAGGTCCCAAGGTGCACAGTTAGACCCACCAGAACCAGTAATACAGATCGTGGATGAGGAACAAACCATAGCCGCTGATGAGAAATTGCGGGCAGGAACACCAAATCAAGGGTCAAATCATTCCGCTCAGATGATGGTCGAGCTGACAGAATTAAGGAAGAACCAGAAGGCATACGCAGATGCTGTGGCGATATTAGCACAAGAGAACCAAACACTAAAGGAAAGAATCATTCATAGCGCAGAGGTAGAAAACCAACGCGACGAAGCCAACTCCAAGGTTGTAGCACCTAATCAAGGTAGAAGAATGGTGATCGCAAACAACCCACTTCCATTGAATCGAAGAGGAGCAAGGAGCAGCCAAAGATCAGACCCTGATTACAATCCCGAGAACTCGGACTACTACGACGGTACCACCTTCCCACGAGCAAAATCTACCATTCATGAGGAACACCAGATCGCAATGGAAAGTCGTGCTGAGATGCTGGCAGAAATCAAGGAGCTAAAGACTAGGCAGGGAGGCGGAAGGCTAGAGCAAGTGATGAAGGAAGCAAACACTACCCCGCTGACACCACACTTGGCCAGGGCTTCCATACCGCAGAAGTGTTCGGTTCCTGCTTTCGATTGCTATGACGGATCAACTGATCCTGCGGCTCATCTTCGATATTATAATCGAATGATGGCCCGTTGGGATAACGAAGACTCCATACTGTGCAGATACTTCCCATCAAGTTTAAAAGGGTCCGCGTTGTCATGGTTTGATAACTTCCATCAAACTCCATCGACTCCTACGACCAACTCACAGAAAAATTTCTAGCAACATACATGTACAACAAGGTTGTCAATACCGGCATGGACAAACTATTCTCGCTGGAGATGAAATACAAAGAGACCATCAGAGAATATACTAATAGATGGCAAAGATTTTCCAAGCTATTGGAACGTATATCCCGTGGTTAGTATCAACTGCTACAAATGGGGGATGGAGGATGAGTCCTTTATTTGTCGAGATCCACGGAACCATCCCTACCACCGAAGGAGATCTCCGGATAATCATAGAAAAGCATGCAAGGTTAGAAGAAATTCAGCGTGAAAATCCCAGAGCTCATACTCAACGTCCCACACGCACAAATTCCGTGGATCAAGCCAGCGGGTCCAAAAGAGGAATCACAGAAGAACGTCCCAACGAAGAAAGAGAAAGGAAAGAACAAAGGGATGATAGACGAAGAGGTGATCGAAAATTTGAAGATCAAATATATACCAAGCTGAATACCAGTTATTCGCGCATCCTGAGAGAGATCAAAGATCAAAGGGAGAACTTCGATTGGCCATGGTCCAAGGGAAGAAAAGCACTCCTAGATCAGAAAATCCAAGGAATACTGTGAATACCACTTTTCAACGGTCATCAAACAGAAAAGTGCAAAAATCTCAAGATAATGATTCAAAAACTAATCGACGCAGGAGACCTGAAGCAATATATACAGAAGATTGATAACGAAGATAGAAACCAAGAGAGGCAAGCAGGTTCAATTACCAGAAGGCAACCGCACCCTCAACACGATTTCATGTTCAGAGATTCAAGGACCATCCCTAACCGCCCAGATTGGGAAGAGATGAGAAAACAATTCGAAGATTATTGTGAGCTTTATAAGATCGATGGGAAAGAGGTAAACGAGCACGAACAATGGATGGACGCGCCCATGACTTTCGATGCAGACGAGTGGAAGAAGACATGGAAGACCATAATGATCCTCTAGTCCTCACACTCCCAATAGCAGGGTGCAATGCATGTCAAGAAAATTCTCATCGATGGAGGAAGCTCAGTCAAGTCCTGTCTATGACACGTCAAACGTATGGAATCAACACGAAACTGCTGCTCATCTACACACCATCTACGGATTCAACCACGCAGCTACAAAGCCCCTAGGGGACATGTCTTACAAGAGGACGAGGGGCCCATGAAAGTGGACACTCGACTCGATTCAGTCGTAGATGCACCTTCACCTTAAACGCCATCAGGAGAAGATGGGTTCAACAAGCTCAAGGGAAGTTAGCGGCAACCTACCATCAATATCTCAGATTCCCAAACACCCAGGGAGTCATGGAAATAAAGGAGACCAAGTAACTGCGCGGGAAATGTCAGACCTTACAGAATCAGATCAATAATTGAGCGGGAAGAAAAGCACCAGTCCCGAAGAGCCAAAAATAAGGAGATAACCATAGATACATATCTGGAAGAAATCTCCGGAAAAAGCCTTCTGAACGTAAGCACCACTGGCAGCGCAGAAGCAAGCACCTCCGCGACAAAAGAAGACGGAGAGCCCACCAAATAGCAATCAAAGAATGTTCCTCTCTTGGGGGAACCAAAACCCACGTTTACACCTGTCGAAGCAGCTAAAGAAGTCAACATAGGTACTGAGGGAAACCCGAAGATTATCAGAATAGGCACCTTGATGGATGAAGAAAGAGAAGCCGCGCTAATCAAACTTCTAAAGGAATACGCGGACATCTTTGCTTGGAAATTGGGGGACATGCCGGGAATTGACCCAAAGTTAGTTCATCACGAACTTCGAATAAAACCAGGTACCCCCCCTTTTAGGCAGAAGGTGCGCAAAGTAGCTCCAGAATACCATCGAGCAGTTGAAGTGGAACTCCGCAAACTACTGGACGCAGGATTCATCAAAGAAGTTAAGTACCCAACATGGATCTCTAACATGGTCATCGTACCGAAGAAAAATGGCGGAGTAAGGATATGCATCGACTTCACCAACCTCAATAAGGCTTGCCCTAAAGATAGCTATCCATGCCAAGCATTGACCAACTTGTCGAGGCAGTTGAAGGATACGAAGAAATGTCATTCATGGATGGATACTCTGGATACAATCAATTATTCCTAGCAGAAGAAGATCAGCAACATACAACATTCTATACACCACACGGCCTCTATTGCTAGTAAGAACCTTTGGACTGCGAAACGCAGGGGAACCTACCAAAGAATGGTGGATGCAATTTTCAAACCATGGATTGGAAGTACGCTGGAAGTATATGTGGATGATATGCTCGTTAAAAGCAAGCTGCGCAAAGATCATCACCAAGACCTAAAAGATATTTTCCAAGCAATGAGAGTGCACAACATGAAGGTAAACCCAGAGAAGTGCACTTTTGGTGTCACTTCCGGAAAGTTCCTCGGATATTTGGTGACGAAGAGGGGCATTGAAGTCGATCCCGCTAAAATTGAAGCCATCGTAAGAATGCCATCCCCAAAGAATTTAAAAGAGGTTCAGAAACTCAATGGTTCGCTGGCTGCGCTGGGGAGGTTCATATCCAGGTCCTCGGATAGATGTAAGCACTTTTTTAACATTCTCAAAAAAGGAAGCAAATTCGAATGGACGGCAGAGTGCGAGGAAGCTTTTCGAAATATCAAAGAATACCTGGCTGAGATCCCTATATTAAAAAACCAGACCCTGATGAAGTGTTGGCACTATACATAGCAACAGAAGATGCAGTCAGCGCAGTATTGGTTAAAACCAACACGAAGATAGAGCAGCCCATCTATTACATCAGCAAGACTCTGAACGCAGCAGAAAGGAACTACACGAAGATCGAGCAGCTCATCTTGGCATTAGTATGGGCAACCCTGAAACTCAGAACTTACTTTTTGACTCACTACGTCCGCGTCCCATGCAAAGCTCCGCTAGAAGCAGTCCTTAAAAACGCAGGAAAAGTAGGCAGAATTGCAAAATGGAATACTCACCTAGATCAATTCAATATCATCCATGAGCTACAACACTCTCAGAAGTCACAAGTATTAGCAGATTTCCTAGCAGACTTACCATTGGATAACTGCGAAGAAGTCATCATCGAAGGACGAAAGGCAGCAGGACTACCAGAAATGGACGAAGGTAAAGACCCTATAGACATCTTGGAACCAAAAAATCCTAGGCAATGGGAAGTCTTCGTAGATGGGTCGAAAAATAAAGAAGGGGCGGGGATAGGCATCGTAATCACCACCCCAACAGGAGACAGGATCATACATGCTTTCAGGTTAGAATTCAAGGGGCATACCAACAACATAGTTGAATATGAAGCAGTGGTGCATGCCCTTCAGTTGATAATAGAAATGGGCATAACTGACGTGCGTCTGACAAGCGATTCACAGCTGGTCATCCGACAAATAGGGTTGCAATATAATGTTTATGACAGAACATTGTCAGCATACATGGAATTGGTGCAAACACTGGCATCACAAATCCCAAACATCAAATTCCGACACCTGGCAAGGAAGGAACTCAGGCACGCGGATGCCCTGGCCTACATATCATCGATGCTCAGAAACGAGGACGTCAAAGCAATCAAAGTAACCAGGATTTACGAGCCTTCAATTGATATTCAAGAACTCTGCGCTGCACAGCAGAGGAACCACGCAGAAGAAGATATTGCAGATGATGACGTGGGAGAATTCATCGCGGATGATTTCCAAGAAGACGACATCATGGCTAAGGCAGATCAAGATGAAGACTTCAGCAAAGAAGAAGATTGGAGATCTGAGATTCATCTTTTCCTAAAAGAAAGAATACTACCCTCGGATCTAAAGCAAGCCAGAAAAATACAGTCAAAGGCAGGAAGATATGATCTGAGAAAAGAAATTTTGTACAAAAAATCTTTTCTCGGACCATTATTACGTTGCCTATCCAGATCCGAAGGACATTTGATTTTGAAAGACATACACCGCGGCGACGCAGGCAATCACAGCGGAATGAGATCCCTAGCAGATAAGGCGAAAACTCAAGGATATTACTGGCCAACAATGATACGAGACGCTGCAAGAATGTCACGAAGATGCGAAGAATGCCAGCGTTTCGCCAAAAAAATCCACGCACCCGCAACAATGTTGAACCCAGTAGACCCCTTGGCCATTCTCAAAATGGGGCATAGACATCGTGGGTCCCCTAATCGAAGGATCAGGGAAGAGAAGATTTTGATAGTGGCCACGGACTATTTCAGCAAATGGGTAGAGGCTAAAGCCCTGGCAAGGATCCGAGACGCAGATGTCTTCACATTCATTTTTCAAAACATCATTTGCAGGTTTGGCATACCAGCTGAGATTGTATCTGACAATGGCAAGCAATTCCAGGGAAAAAACATCGACTTACTCTTCGATACTTTCAAAATTCGAAAGAACAAGTCAACACCAATTTACCCTCAAAGCAATGGTCAGGCAGAAGCCACAAACAAAACCCTCGCACTCATCCTCAAAAAGCAGTTGGACGAATACAAGAAGCGTTGGTGTGAGCAACTACACAACGTTTTGTGGGCTTATAGGACAACTCGAAGATCAGCCACGGGAGAATCCCCATTCTTACTCACCTATGGAGCCGAAGCTATTATCCCAACAGAAATAATCATGCCAACTACGAAGACTGAAGCATGGGAGAAGAACCTCACAGCGGACATGATGTTGGAAAGGTTGGATGATCTAGAAGAGAGGAGGGAGGCAGCACTACAAAAAATGGAAAACTATCAAAGGAAACTAGCAAGGGAGTATAATAAGAGGGTTAAGCTTAGAAATTTCGTAGAAGGGCAGTATGTGCTGAGGACCATTCCCCAATACCAACGAGAAAAGAAGTGGGGAAAATTAGCACCAACATGGGGGGGACCCTTCGTCATACATGATGTTGCAGGAAATGGGTCTTATTATCTGCGCAACCTAAAAGGGGAGATCCTCAAACACCCATGGAATGCAAAATATCTCAAGCCATACTACCCGTAGAGGGCAACGCAGACCTGCATCTGCGTGAAGAGCGCCAGAAGAAGAAAACGACGCTTGCGATCGACATGTTTCTATCTCTGAGAGAGGAATAGCAAACCTCAACCTATCAATCAAGCAAACTTTTGGCAAAAAATAGTCACAATACATGGAGCAACATAGTAACAAGACGACTGCGTGTAAATAACACCTCACGAGAACCCTACACCTGTAAATACAGCCTCCGCGTCAATACTTCATCCTCCTGTTTTTTACTATTTACTACCTCAGAGGTTCCATCAATGGAATTCTTCTAAATGTAACTCAACAAACTGAATAGACACTTTAACCCTCTTTCACCCGTGGACGTAGACACTCTGCTGTCGAACCACGTAAACACTGGTGTTAATTGTTGTTCTATTTTACTTGGGGAAAGTAGTCACCTACAATCTCTCGGGACTCCCCTATCAGCGTCTATAAGTGTAGGACCATGGGGAAGGCATCCAGCAGAAAGAGATACCCAACCAATCTTATGGCAGCGGGTTGACGGAATGAACGTACATTCCAAACAACTCATATCCTAGAACGCTGCCCCGACCCCCACCGTCTGGGAATCCTCTGGCCCAGGATTAGCCAGCGGGGTGACAGGTCTCAAGACGTTCACGAAGATACACATATCTTCGGGTTCGCACTCAAACACTTCGCTATCCTGATTACATTCAGTTATATTCCAAATTAACCATAACAATATTTAAAAAAAAAAAGTCGGACAACACAGATAAAATTAAAACAATGATCAATTCATTAAAAGTTGATTACAGGCTTGGCAATGATACGCGGAAACAAGAAAATACAAAAGGAATCTCACGAAGCCTCATAATCAACAAAGATCAACTCTCTACAAAAATCTACTTGGATGGTTCAACCCCACCAGCAGGTTTAGCAATCTTCCCCTTCTGCGTTGAAGGTACGCTCCCACCCGAGGAAGGCCCTGAAGAACCAGATGTGGGGGGGTTTCTCACGGCGCGGATAGCTCTTGATAAGGCCATGCTCGGTCTTAAGATCATACTCGATGCTATCCAGAATTTTGTTAGTCTCTTCCACTAGTTGACACCGAGCCTTGTACGCAATAACAGTATTCATCATCTCAGCCTTTGACAACAACGGAAAGGCGACTCACTTCCTTCGAAGCGGCTTGGGAAGCCTCGTCCCTTGCTGTAGCTAAACCTTTGTGATAATTAATCTGGCTTTCCTGATGCACTAATTGAGATTGAGCCTCCGCAAGCTCTTCATTTGCAGTGCGAAGCTGTCCCTGGAGCTCTGCAAGGAAAAGAAAAATGCAGATGGTTAGGTCCAGGAAATTACAGAATCACACTCGATAATATAAGCATATACCTTCGACTCTCGCCGAAGCTATTTCATATTCGTTAACAACAGCATCACGGGCTTCATCAAGAAAATCATACTCATCTGACAACTTCTTATAATCCGCTTGAAGGGTTGAAAGGGCGTACTGACTCGCATCTAATTCTACCTGTTTCATTGAATCCAAGTGACGAAGATGGTTGACCTCATTGTTTAAACCCTCCAGACCCTTGTTGAGCCGATACATATTTACTTCAAGATTTCTCTCAGACTCAGCTTGGCGTACCACATCAGCCCTAGACGCAGCTAAAGCTTTGCTAAGAGCACCAGCCTCAGCCCTAGCGTCATCTCTCTCCCTAGCAAGACGCTGAATGTAATCTTTAACATCAGAAGACTGAGAAGAACGAGCTTGACGCAATTCTTCTTCCAAGAGATTGATTTTAGCTTCCAATGATGAGACCTGTTCTCGGGATTCACGAAGATTATCACGCGTCCACAACAACGTTCCATTAAACAAACGACGATCATTGTTATATTTGTTCTGCATATCAATCATTTGGACTCGTCTGACCCGCCACTCCTCTGCCAGAGCATTATGTTCATCGGCACGAGCATTCCACTTATCAGCCTCGCTCTTTATCTTCTCTACCAACTCTGCGATGCGAGATTTCTGACGCTGCCGCTCTTTCCGAAGCCATACTAACTCAGGAACTCCACCCACTGAAGATAGGGTGGGGGAGGGAGACTCAGACAGAACACTAATTACAGTAAAGGACAACAAGGAAGAGAACAGATAATCAAACCTGTAACAGCCGAAGAATTCTTCTTGGCCTCCTCCAACTCACTACGAGCCATAGCAAGATCCAAGCGAAGCTTCTCCTCCTCCTTGCCTTGTTGCTCCTTAGCCTTGAGGAGACTCTTCAACTCACATATCTCCCTATCCCTATCAGCAATGACAGTCTCAGCCGCAGTAAGCTCCTCTTCCCGAAGACGAAGCTTAGCCTCCAACTTAAGGGATTTGGCCTTAAAAAACTGGTACAACATGTGATTGCAATGCTCACTCCTCATCATCTGCGAATCAGAATTAGAACACCCTGACTCTAAAAATTGCTAAAAATTGATACAAGGCAAAATGATAAGAGAACTCACCTCTAACATCCGCTGTTGGGGAAATCCATACTGATACCCATCAGCCAACGCCATCATATCAGCAACAGTCGAGGGAGCGTCGACTACTAGAGCAGCCTCCAAGGCCCGAAGATTCTTATCCCACGCTTCTGCAACCTGGTCCTCGGGAGACAATTGCATCATCTTACGGGTATAGGCATCAGATTTCTTCTCACCCTCCACCACAGGAGCTGGATTGGGTACGAACATCAAGTTCTTTTTTTAAACCAAGCTAAGATGGCATCATCACCCTCAAGGATCAGTGACTGAGGAAAATCATCTCCAGAAGACCCAACCGAGGCCTTACCCATGTCCGTGAATTTAGCACCCGAAGAGTTCGAGGCTACTCCCGCATCCAAATCTGGAAGGTCTCTAGCACCGCTCCCCTCTGGAACATCACTAGCATCCACGACTCCCTTCCCTTTCCATCCGCCTTGCTAGAGTTACCAAGCACATCCCAATCATCGTTTGGGGAAAGCAGGTTGAACTCAGAAGCCAGGCCCAGGGCAGCGTTTATGTCAAAACTATCCTCCGCAGAATAAATCCGACCAAAGGAAAACTCCTGAGACATAGCAGGAATTTCACCACCAACACCCTCATCACCAAGGCCAGTGTTATCATCACCAGCATCACTGCAACCCGCAGGATTAGCTTCGGCACCAGCATCATGACAACCTGCGGGATTAATTTCACCACCAATACCGCTGCCACCAGCGGTAGTATTCCCTTCAACAAATTCTTCATCATCATGACCTGGAGGGGATGTATCAGTACGCTCTTCCATATCAGACATATCTTCATCCTCTCCAAGCTCAGTCACAGGACTGTTAACTTCTTCATAAACCTCCGCCTCCTCGATTGTTGCGGTGGTGGACTGCTTGGGATTTATCCTCCTCTTCTTCGTCGCCTAAAAAGACAAGGCACAAGAATAAAAATCCCTGACTTTGAAAAGAATTAAAACTGCCTCAACTAAAGGACAAGGCATATGGAAATCTTACCTTGACAACCGCAGCATTCTTCGCCTGAAGATCAGCATCGGAACTCTCTTCGTCATCTCCATCAACAACATCGAGGGCATATTGGAAATTCATGCCCTCAAAATTCAAATGCCAAGGACGGAAATTCCCATAACGAGCAGGAGGAGCCGCACGTATCTGGCTATCTGCGGTAGGACGCCATCCTTGCGGACCTGGAACCCACCCCCAAGCCCAGGGACCAACAACCTCAATAACAGTTGCGTGCCATTCATAGTCATGATCACGCTTGATCCGCTCACGAGTAGGAAACACCAGTTTGTTAGTAGAATTCTCTGTACCCGGGACGTACTTCACCTTAGCACCACTTACTTCACTCAGAAGGCGGATCTCACCACGAGGAGCGGCAATATTCCGAAGACTCACACTCCACGGTTTACGATTCCTACTGTTAACATAGTCACCGAAAGACTTGTTAAAATTCTCAGGCGTATACCACTCCCTTTCCTCAGGATTGGGAACATAAAGAGTCATCATTGTCTCTCCTTTGCTCCGAAGATAACACTCCCTCAGTGCACGAAGATAATTCCCATGAAGTTGGGAAATAGAGCGACAGTGTGTGTTCTTCGAAGAACCCTCTCGACCAGCCAGCACATCATAATAAAAAGAATCCCCAGACTTGTACAAAGGCAACATAAGACCCGCTTCAAAGGCCCCCACCGTGGTCAGCAGATGAAATTCATCAAACTTATATGTCGATATCATCTCATAAGTAATATCATCATCAGCAGCGTAAAAACGAACATCGAATAGCTGAAGACCATGCTTTTCCTTGAAAACCTCCAGATCAATATGTTTGAAGGTCACTTTCTTCTCCCCAACAGCGACGCTACGTATTTCCTGAGAAATATCTTCCTCCTCCACGGGATCAGGCGCAGAACCCTTCGAAGGGTTTCTCTCGGAAGCTTTCCTCTTAGGATGAACCTTAGATACATCAGTCTTCGAAACCACTTCTTTCGAAGACCTCCCCTTGGGTTGAGACACTGGAGGGGGAGGTAGAGGATGTTGATGAGACGCGGAAGGAGGCGCCACTGACCGAAGAGGTAGGACATCCCGCGTTCTCTTAGGATCATCACGCGGATTAACTAAGGGACGAGAAACAGCATACCGGGAGCCAGGAGCCTCTTTTGGCCGGTCCCCCTTCTGCGTATTCCCTCTATGCGACTCACCCCTCTTAGAAGATAAGTGCCTCTGACCAGAAGAAGACGAAACCCTATGAACGCGGGCATCACCTTGGGAAGATTTAGACGAACCTCCACCAGGCGGAGAAACATCAGGATCCCTACGCGGAGGAGATCTACGCGGACTAGGCGGTGGAGTTTGATAAGAAACCCGCGGACGGTCAGCCATGTCTGCGTAGTACACAAACAAGTTTCAGATTTCCGCGAAGACAAAACAGAAATCAAAAAACCCAATTTCATCCAGTTCTTCATAATCATGAACCAGATGGAAAATAAGAACAAACCCTAAATAAAAGGGGAAATAACAAATAGGGGCAAGCATATACGAAGGAAGAAATCATTACTGTTTGTAATAACGAACAGGGGCAATCATACACACACTTATATATATGTTCTTCATCACAAACACATATCAACAGTTCATCAAAAGATAATCAAGACACAGTAAAACCACCTACCTATAAACAAAAAATTAAGCAGAAAGCCTCGACGAACAGTAGCAGCAGCAGAAAACCTCGACGAACAACAGTAGCAGCAGCAGAAAACCTCGACGAACAACAGTAGCAACACAAAAAACTTTGAGGAGCAACAGTAGCAGCACAGCAGTTAATAACAAGGATACAAAAGCAGAGAACAAAGAATGAAAATTCCGAGGAAAGAGAAGGAATGAAATTTATGATTAGAGAATTTTCACATTCCTTCTCATATATATATGCAAAGAGAAATAAAACCCCCACTACCCAAGAAGAAGTTATTACAAATAGTGGGGAACGTGCCCTAAAATCTAGGAAAATAGTAAAGAGAAGATGAAGAGAGTAACACGTTTTTTCTTCCCACTTCGACTAACCGCCCAGTAGGAGGAAAAGGGGAAAATTGTAGGTACACATTTCATCTTCCGCCATGTGCCCACAAAGACACACGTGGAGGACATGCGGCTAAGGGAATCAAGATATGATATCACGCGTGGACAGCCAAGAGTCACTTTATCATATCCCTAAAAATATCTAAGATCCACGGCTGGGGATAGTCAGACTGACACAGACAAGACAGGGGCAGAGGACAGCTGTTTACCGCGGACAGACATCTCAACTACCCGCATTAAATACCCTCAAACAGCATACGTGTCAGTCAGCCTGTATTGGAAGCGCAGATAATACTGCGTATCCAGACAGAACACGCAGATGCAGCCGAGAACACGAAGACTTCTGCGTGAGTGGCACAAAACACAAGAGGATAAGGTTATAACGGGCTTCAGAAGTGGACCCCACGTAACCTCCCTATAAATACCCCTCTCTCCCAAGTGAAGAGGAGGCCGAAAAACATTGAGAGGAGAATAGGAGAGAGACAGAGAGATAGAGAAAGTGTAAGTGAAGTTCCTCCTGCTACACAGGCTTATATTGGTCTCAAAGTCATTCGACTATTTCTGTAACCTTCATACATATAATGAAAAACCCAAACCCGTAGACAGAGATCTGAGTGATGAATCATATAAGTTAATCGTTTCATCTATATTCATGCATTTATACTTTATATGTTCAATTCGATACTTATGGTATATCATGTTCGTACTTTTATATTTCATCCACTATTTATCTTATTGTATGAGCCAAGAACAATGATTGTAGTTGATGAGACGAGGAAGAGTATTAGAACTCTGAGTCAAGGATTCGACATAACCTATCCATTCCCCTCAGGCGCAGCTTATTTACTGTGTTGTCATGAGTCTGCGTGCATTATTTTTGAATACTCAGATGACACCAGATCTTTGTGTTCACAGCCTTCCTCCCTCTATGATATGATGATCAGATGATGATGATCTCCATTGATAGGAACAAAAACAAGTCTTCCCACTCTGGCCAAGGAGATTCCCTGTCTAAAATACTATTCAAGCTGTCTACAAGTCAGCCTACAACAGTGTACACTAAACGACATTCTTTTGCCAACATTACAACTCCAATCTCTCACAGCCGTCCGTTTTTAAGAGATCGCAGGATCCACATTCTGTCGCGGGAAAACTATATAGACACCCATATTTTATTACTAGGTAGTAACCTCATTGTTTTTTCAGTTTTGAAGGTCTCTTTCTCTAGCCCTCCAAATCTCTCTCTGTTTCCTCAGATTTTTTTTTTTTCTTTTTGTTATATAGACGGCATTGTGGAGTGTAAATCAAAGAATTCAAAACATGGGTTCTGATTAGTTTTTTGTTTTGATTCAATCTAAGGGAGGGTTTTGATTGTTTTGGACTGTGAAGGTCTGAAACAGAGAAGAAGATGGTGGATATTAAGAAATTTTTGACAAAGAAGACTGTGATTAGTTTAGCATTAGTTCAATTTGTATCTTTATTGATTACTTCTACTGGATTTTCTTCATCAGAACTTTCCAGAAAAGGTAATAAAACCTGATTGATTCTGAATTTTGATTTTTCGAGTGAGATTTTAATGCATGTGTTAGGTTTTGTTTGATTTGATTGTATTGATTAATGACTGATTTTGGGTTTCATGGATTAATGCACCGACTTCACAGTCTTTTGCGAATTATGTGTTGTTGGCAATTGTCTATGGAGGTATAAGAATCTACCAAAAGAAAAAGCTTCAGGTGAGTAATTATTCCTTACTTTTATAGTTTTTGATTGAAAAATTATATATGGAGATTGTGTTAAAAGATTGTATTTTAAAGAGTACTTAATAATTAGTAAGTTCGAAAAATAGCATACTTTTTCTTTTGTTAATTGGAGAATTTGGTTGTAGCTGGATTGGAAATTTGAGTACTAGTACAGGAAGAGTGTATGACTGTTCTTCAATTTGGTAAAGGAATACAGTCTATCGTCTATCCCCCCGCTTTCCAATCATACAGAGTTTCTTAGAGGAAGATTTCATTTATTTTGTGTTGTAAGGAGACTGATTGACATAAACCCTCGGTGAATAATGTTTTAGTTGATCAATTTGGGGTCCTTGATTCATGTTCATTTCTTTCCATTTGACTAAAATAATGATAAGCCGGTTGGTGTATTGTGTATTTGTGTGCTTGATTTTTCCGTTGACCATACTCTAAGAAGGGGCTGAGAAATTGGCCCTACAGAATGAAAGCTATGAGTAGGGGCCTTTTTGTTACCCTTGGGATCATTCAGAAGTCTAAAATAATGAAAATATGGAAGATAATAGTACGTTGTTAGTATAAGCTTATTTACTGCTTCAATTGGTAGGATAATATGGTTCAAAATAGATGATTCTTTTTTGGGATGAAATACTCACTAGTTTTTCTATTTTATGCAGACAAAATGGTACTACTATTTGCTGCTTGCTTTGTTTGATGTGGAGGGCAACTTCCTTGGTGAGTATGGCATGGTGACAAAGTCTTGCTCATTTTTGTTTTGGAATAGGTAGTGTCGCCCAAGGGTTTTATTTATAAGTCCGTGTTTGCTCTTGGTGACATTCATGACCTCTAATTTTATCTGACTGGATTTCTATGAAGCCTTCATGTCCTTTTTTTTTTGCCTGGTCTTGTTGCATGTCCTACAAGCTCAGTTGGTATCTCGCCTGTGCTAAGCTTCTGATATTCTTCGAAATTAGGTCAAGAAAATCTGCTCTTTTTACTTTCTTGATAAAACCGAGTAATTGCACCTAGAGTGCCATTTTTCTAATCTGTATATTTGTTGTAAAGTGTTGTTTGTGGCTTTTTCTAGACAATCTAGTACTATGCTGGAGATGATTGTGGATAACGCAATCCACTTTAGCTTTCTTTTGCCTAAAAATAGTTCGCAGCTACCATATAGCAACACACCTCTTGGTTATACAAAAAACTATATTGTCTGGGGATTATGAAAATCTTTTATGAAGAAGTTAAATGGTATGCATTGAGGATGTCAATTCTCAGAATGGGTGTGGATCATCTAACGATAATTAGCCTCTTCAAATTTTTTTACTTCATAATTCAAATATATCCTGTATGTCAATCTAGAGCCATGAACAGTAGACACTGAAACCTTTTGTTTAATGATCGACAGCATCATATTTAAAAATAGAAATTCTATTTATATCTTTCTTGATCTGTTATAAGGTCAGTCCATCTGGACAAAGGTGTCGTATTTACAAGTATTATTGTGTTAATTACAAGGATATTACTGCAGTGATCTAACTCATTTTTTAATTAGTAGTAGTAGTAGTAGTTTTTTGTATATTATTAGAAGCAAAGTCAGAGATTTAGAGCTGTGCCAAATTAACCCTATTATCCATTTTTGTTTAGTGGTGAAGGCCTATCAATACACATCTTTGACAAGTGTTATGCTGCTGGATTGCTGGACGATCCCCTGTGTCATATTATTTACATGGTTATTCTTGAAGACCAAATACAGGATCAGAAAGTTTATTGGTGTGGCGGTCTGTGTAGCTGGTCTTGTTTTGGTTGTTTTCTCAGATGTGCATGCAGCTGATCGAGCAGGTAGTGTGCTGTTTGATGCTTTTTCTCTGCTCTTTATTCCACGGAACGTAACAAAATAAGCATCCAATTCGGAATCCTTCTTCTTAGAAAGTGTTTTCACTTCCTGATTTATTACCATTTGTTTGTTTTGAAACATCAATACCATTTTTTAATGGTTTGTAGGAGGGAGTCACCCTATTAAAGGAGATCTACTTGTGATTGCCGGGGCAACACTCTATGGTGTTACAAATACCAGTGAAGTATGTATGCGCATTCCTTTTTTTATTCGCGCACTTTATGTCTTTGATATTAAATCTTCGCCTGGGATTTGAGTAATCCTTTATCATCAAAAGGAGTGCTTCAGCATTACTTTCTTTTTTTCACGCATGATCAAGTTTCAGATTATCATTTTTTTTGTCAGCAACACTTTATCCCACCAATTAAATTCAACTCGAATCCTTTTTTTGTGACACCAATGTCTCTTTTCTACTAACATTGCCTCACTAAGTATTGATTCTGTCTCTATTCAGGAATTTTTGGTGAAAAATGTGACAGAGTAGAAGTCATGGCAATGTTGGGTTTATTTGGAGCTATCATCAGTGCAATCCAAATGTATCCATTATCTCATTAACATTTTATATTGTCTTTTCTCATAAGCGCAAATGCCTACTAATTTGACAAAGAATGTTAGATGTTTTAATCCTTAATGATTTTTGCAGAGCCATACTTGAGCGCAACGAGCTCAAAGCTATTCACTGGTCAGCCGGTGCAGTAAGTTTTTTCCCCATTTACTTGTCTCCATTGTCATAAATATGCTTCATAAAATGTAAATGCATGAGTGAAGGTTCAAAAAATAGCTTGCCATTTTCCAAGCTTACACTTCATTTGAGTTTCAGAAAATTACAGAACTTGTATTTTCTGTTGAAGGGTATGCTTTGCGTTTAACATACACCAGAAATTCTTATTTTTAACCAACCTCTTTTGCGTCCAATTTTACACAGTTGCTTCCCTACAGTGGATTTGCGGCAGCGATGTTTCTGTTTTATTCTACAGTCCCAATCTTGTTACAGGTATTTCTTGCAGCTCATTTTGATATTATAAGATTAATACCTAACCTCAATCCTGAGAAAAATTTAAACTCCCGTCAATATTTTTTGTTTGTACAGATCAGTGGATCTACTATGTTAAATCTCTCTCTGTTAACTTCAGACATGTGGGCTGTCTTGATTCGTATATTTGCATATCATGAGAAGGTATGGCCTCTTAGTCATGTTGTCTTATCTCAAACTTTTGAGATTCACTCCAGCAAGTTGATAACCCTCTTCTGCAGGTGGATTGGATGTACTTCATAGCCTTTAGCATAGACGGGCAGTACTGCATAGACGGGCAGTACTTTAGCATTGCATATTGCATCAGCCCCAATTCCGCCAAGAAAAACACCATGTTCTCCATCTCCTCATTTGCTTCAGCAGCCTTTAGAAAGCGAACCAGGAAATGGTATGCAGTAGGGAAGGGTAATGTCCATCTGAAACTCCACATAATTGATTTCTCCATCTCCAATATCTGCTGTGTGCTGTAAGCATTGTCTGTGATATATTTTTGGTGCTGACTCTGAAACTTCTTCATATTTGCTTGCTATAAACATGGCAGTAGTCTACTAACTGCAGCTCCTCCTTTCCCACACCCAAATTCAACGCAAGGTATCGATCCAAAATCTGGACAGAAAGATATAATACTTCTGGAGTAAGTTGAAATTCCATATGAACAGCAATCAACCAATCCACAACGACCATCCTAAATTGCTCAATTATCTCGTGTTGCAACTCCATATATCCATGAACTTGATGAATTGACCTACTCTCTGAGAGTTTGTAGAATTTGTACATTTCTTCAACATATTCTACCACTGCCAAGGGATTACCAACATCTGCTCCATCGATATCGACAATATCGGACTCCTTCGGTACATCACAGGCAGCCTTGTTCCGAGCAGTACCATGAACTAAAGTTAGTTTATGAGATTTTTTTCTTTGATGATCTATCACTGCTTTTATGTTTTAGCTATCTTGGCTTATCTCCAGGACGTTGTCAGATATAGCCCTCTTCACTGTGGTAACCTTCTTTTGAACTACAAAAACAAATTTCCCTTGGCCAACATTACCAACCTCACGAACAGTTATACAATTACCGATATCTGCAACAGGTCTTCTTCTCCTGATGCTTTCTCCAGATGCAGTGATCCTCGCTCTCAAACCCATCTCTTCTACTCCGCCAATTCTCTAACTTTCCTATGCAATAGTTTCTTTCTTTACATTCGCATATATATAAGCAATTACAGTTTCCTTTTCTAGTGTTTATTCAATATAGAAATCGATAGTTCCAAATATTTGGGTATTGGCTTCGGTTTAGAAATTCTATTATTTTAGAAGCCTGGATTGCAAAAAAATCGGTCTAACTCAGTCGAGATTGACACCGTTTCTAAAACTCAGATATCAAAATTGACCAAGTTTTCACGGTGATCTGGTTCTCTTTTAGATGGTTCTGGACGAGTCTGTTCCTAAATTTAAAGTATTGGTCGACCTTATAAGGGCCAAAAGTTACCAACTTGAGGATCCCTATTTAAAACTGATATTACATGTCCGAGTTGTGATAAGGTGTAACCTAGAATGTACTTGCTAACTGCCCTTGTCAGTGCAACCCTCAACCCTACGACTTTGCACATGCATGAGCAATTACTAAGGCCATAAATTAGACCAGGATCCGGCTTTGATTTGAAACTTCGGTGAGTGTGCAAAACTCATAGATGGTGTTTTTCTCATACCATATATGTGTATATGTATGGTTCAGTGAAACAAAAATACATGATAAGTCAACTCTTTTTGCAATGCCAAAATCTTTTATTTACCGAGCAAAAAGAATATTTGTTATTTTAGTTACTAGCAAAGAGGCACGCGCGATGCGAGTGCAATTCCATTTCAAGATCCACAAAATACGTTTTTTATTGATTTTTACCTTATGTAAGCTGAAGGACTTGGAAGAAATAGCCTACCCCTAACAGCCAAAGAACCCAAAATTGAGATCATCGACACTCATGGGCTTACTACTAAGTCATTAGTAGATATCCAGCCATGTCAAAAGTTCAGTCTGGTTTTATTACAGTATATCCCCTTGATTAATACAATGTAGATATATTAATTGCTTCTGCAGTAACTTTCAAGCTTTCAATTAATTGTTTGTTCTTTGTTAAGGAGATCTATGTATGAATAACTCATAAAGCCTGTTGTTCCAATCCTGGACCAATTCCATGTTGACGCTTGTTGCCTCTTTCGGCCAATCTACATGCCAATGCTAGATGCCGAAGTTTTTCTACGATTCTAAAGCTCCTACGAATATTATCACACCCTATTGTCGTAATCATGTGAAAGTTAATAATTTGTGTATATAAGCAATAATAATAGGATAAGCATAACTGGAAGGGGCTACACAATTAACAGAAAATTCATGTCATATTGGTCAATGTAGCAAAATCATGCCTGCTGATTGGTGACATCCGCAATTAGCTGTAAAATTGATCGAGGTCGTCGTAAGGAGTCGGTATCTTCTAATTGGTATTTTATATCCAAAACCATTCTTTGCTACTCGTGGATTCAAGTATTGCATATGCAGACCTATCTTATCACTACGCTGACGCTGTGAGATATCTCACATCATGATGATGTGTGTTCATTCGCGCTACTCGTAGTCTGTCACAATAATAACCGAGGAGTAGAAAAGCAGGAGACCATGGTTCCCTGGACAATTTAGTGGTGGCAAATGAAACTCCCAGATAACCAAAATGATAGCTTTCATTCAGGTATTTTTTCAAACAACTGACCTTCAAATTGAAGCAAACATCAAGCATGAAACAAAAGGAGAAAAATCAGGTAGATCTTAACATACATTAATTGTCGAACTTACTTATTTGGAATTCTGGCGAAAAATTTGATGTTTAAAACCCCAGAGTTGTGAATCCAAATCATTTGAATCTACTCAAATTAGTAAGTTGAGGCGCAGGGTGGTGGTGGTGGTGTATCAATTTTTGCTGGTCAGAAGGGGTGAGAGTGGTGCTGGTTTTCGTTGAAAACTGGGAAGCAAATGGAATTAAAGATACCGACTCCTTACGACGACCTCAATCAATTCCATGTTTTGAATATCAACTCATCCAACGGTCTACATCGAAAGTACACACGGAAATTAGAGGTTCTTTATTATAGTAAGATATATGCTTTCAAAAATATGGGACTGAAAATTAACTCTGTGCAGAGAAGTAATTCGCGACTAGTATGATGCAACATTCTTTGTAATACAGTTTTTTTATTTCATCATATAATGGACCTCTATCCACCTAAAACTATTAGTTATGAAATTAGCTCAATTTTTGTCTCAAAAATTTACAGACGTAAGTAATTTTTCTTTTTTATAGAATCATATTTTAAGGGCTCTAGACATTGGAGTTTGAGGACTCATAAAATGGCAAAATCGGGTTATGAAATAATAATCAACAAAATCCATTATGCAATAGTGGGGAGGAAACTATTACACATATGTTCCTAAATTTCCCTACAACCAATTCAGTCTGGTATCTTTTACTTAGACCCTATCATGGGAAGTTTGACTGCAACACAAATTCTATGGATTGGTTAAACTCTTTGTTCACTTCTTGTAACACTGGTGATAATTATAACATTTATGCAATAACCTGCTGGTACATCTGGAAGGGTAGATGTGATTTTATCTTCAATCACATCTAGACAAATGCCAGACAAACCACTATTATCATTCGGCAACACTTATGCAATCACTACAGAGTTCACCGCAACCAGATCCTCAACTATGTTCACCATCATGAGGACAGTGAGGCTCATAGTCACGAGGATATAGCTAACTATACTCTGGAACCTGACCAAAGGGAAAATTTTGGCATAATTATCAAAATTTGCACCTTACAGGATCCAGAAAGTCTTGCTTATTTCGCTGCTCTAACAGCTCTAGATTTTGCAGGAAACACCATTTGGACTAGAGGATATCCTGGACACTATGACAAGGAGGAGCAACATGAGGAGCATGCTTAACTTTCGACTGGGTTAAGGAATTGCAGCACACAAATATTGAAATACAAGCTGAATCCATGGAAATTCTTGTTCGCTTCACCTTGCTGTATCACAACGATGTCCAAGGTTGAAAGACTTAAAAGAGAATAAAATTCTAAAAATGATCAAAACATGCCATTTATTTCCTTTGTTTTAGTAGGACTTAAAAGGATTCATAGACTTCAAAATTTGAATTCTCTAAATAGGCATGGTAGAAATCTATGAATCCTTTTAAGTCCTACTAATAAATTTTGACTGAAAATAAGACTTAAATCTAGTGTTATTAATGAAAATAAGCATGGTAGAAATCTCTCCTTAAGAGGTGATATTTTGGGAGACTTGGAAATTAGGGAATGTTTATTTTTGAGAGTAAGATTTTTTTTTTTTTTTTTTGTTGAGCTGATGACCAAGGGACGAGCCATTTGCGCACTAATCCAAACGATGTCAAATGAATATATTGTACATCCGATCTCTCTTATTCTTTTCCTTCGTATATACCGACAGAGTTTCCGCTTCGCCACTTCAAAGAACATCTCCTCATAGGAAATAACAAAAAGATGCTAACCAGTGGCGAGATTGCATAAAAAAAAAAATATGTGATGACTGAAAACTTAGGCATAGGACAATTGTGAGATTTATTTTGACAATGAACACATATTTTATAAGTAATTCATGGTACTTTTATTAGCATTATAACGCGCATAATAAAAAAAATTGGTAAAATTTTGAATTTGATCAAGGAGAATCAGTGGTGAAGGAAGAAGATGTAGAGACAAGAAGGAGGACCATCTTATTAGAGAGTAGTCATTGTCATACATAGGTTATATTATATACATATAAAGGGGAAACTCTAGGTAACTAGATGGATCGCACATCCATGGCATGTAAGCTCTGTAACACTCCCCCTTGTGAAGTTCAATAAAAAAACTTTATACATAGTGCTTTACATATAGTGCTTTGAATGCAGTTCTTCAAAAGTTGATCTCTCCTTGATGACTTGTGCCGAAATCAATTGCCTCATTAAAACCTTGACAAGGAAAAACCCAGTCAGACAAAACCTTCGTACAACTCTTCACATGATGTCTCGTATTTTATATATAGTTTATCACATGTACTACGATCTTCAAAGATCACCGAGTCTTAGTTAATTGTCTCGTTAAAACTTCGTCAGGATAACCAAGAGGGACAAAATAAAAAGAGTACAATATTAAGTAAACTTAGAATATAGTTGGATGCATATACGTTGGCTAATTAAAACCTTGAAAAGGAAAAACCCAGTGGGATAAAATCTTGACGAAGGGAACAGAGTACAACGTGACAGATGCAAGTAAAGTTGATCCGTTGCAGACGATAATTTTGCTCCGTTGAAGTTGACTAGTTGCTTCACAACTCTTAAGGTAGAAAATCCTCGTGGGAAAGACAATAACCTTAGCTGGGAAATTACATTCCCGCTGTTTGTTGTTGTCTCATTAAAAACCTTGCCGAGTAATAAAACCCTGTGGGAAAAAACAACCTCGGTGAAGGAAAATAGTTCAACACACCATTAGATTCTCCCCCTGATGTCAGAAAATTTTCATTAGTCTAATGCAGTGAAAAGGAGTTTATCACACTTTACTTTGGTGACTTGAATGTTTATAATACCATGTTGTTGATTCTGTAAGTTACGTTGCTTAACAGACTATCTCGTTTCATTTATTTGATTCAGATATTTTCAGTAATATCAACACGATCTTTATGTCTTCAACATTCAACATACTTGATGTTTTTAGTGTTGTCTCGCTAAAAACCTCGTTGAGTAACAAAACTCTTTGGGAAAAACTATTCTCGGTCGAAGGGAAAAGGAGTAAAACATAACTTCAATTTCGAAGTAAAATATGTCGACATCATATCCTTGGATCCTCCCCTTGATATCGGCATCTCACCCTGATTACTTTCAGAGTTGTTCCAGACAGTTCCTTTAGTCATGTAATTTTCGAAACTGAATATCGGTAATGACTTAGCAAATAGTCTACCATATTTCCTCCTGATTACTTTCATTGGAGAAGAGATTATTGTTCCTTCATAATGAATAGCTTTTGGATTGCACTTTCATTAACATTCCTTTTAATGTATTTGCAGGGATAAAACAAATTCATGTCAATGGTTACTTTTAAGTACATGATTACATTCACTATTCCATTCCAATGACGTTGCTTTGGTGCTGAGCTATATCTAGTAACAAGTTCCCTGAGGATGTAAAATTTAATTGAGGACATTATCATACTAAGTAAAACAATGCGTCTATTGTACTTAGATATTGGAATTTCATCTCCCAACACATCTTTGTCATCTCCCTTTAGACGAAATGGTCACTTACTTACATTTGAACCTCGATAAATCATGGAAGTGTTATCAGGATGCATGTCTTTGTTAAATTGCCTGAAAACTTTAGACATACGCAAAGTGGTGGAATAATATAACACAAGTTCGGTATTCGATTGAGCTTTCCCCATATTTTTCATCTCAAATTCGGATTTCAAATAGCTTTTAAGGTCTCTTATTACATCAAGAGTACCCATTATGTTTGTACCATCGACATACATAGCTACAATTCCAAATCAGGAACTTTCTTGTGAATACACAAGTAAAAATAACTTACTTTTCTATCCTCTCCAAATAAAATAGCCACTTATACGGGTATAACACATCCGCCTGATTGCTTCAATCTATAAGTGAGTGTTTTATCTAAGTATAAACGCACTCTCTCGTTTAGAGTCACTTGATTTGGGAAACAAAAGTATAACAAGTACATACATCTGCTATCTCTTGATTCTTTCAGAGATACGTAACAACCACATACATATGATGCATTTAAAGTCCTTTTGAAATTATCAATCTTGATTCTTTCATTGCAAGAGGAAAATTCCAGGGCTTTGTGAGAAACCTCGCGCCACAAGGTGAGTCTTGATACTTCGAGACTTCATTCTTCCCACTGTGCTTTACACTTGGTTGGTTAGCAGTACCACACCAAATACCTGTATATTTGTCAAAGATTGAAGTTCTACCTAGACTGTGTAGGAAAATATGCTCTTTGTTGACATTAAACAATAAGAAGCATGGTTCGATCTCATCGTTCTCTATTTCCTTGAGAAACTATGTATAAAAATAATCATTAATGTGCTCAAACAATTTTTTCATTGACTCGTATGTCTTCTCATAATCCTTTAGGATTTCATTGTTCTATGGAATCATTAAACTTCGGAGCGTCCTCCAGTATTTATTCATGGACATAGTCAGAGACAATCAAATGATATGATTTCATTAATGATACAAATTAGGTTGTGCCTTAGTCATTTACTTCCTTTCTAGGTGAGCATTGATCGAACCCGACGGTCTCTCCATCTTCCTTTATGGAGCCATGGCCTCAACTACACTTCTACCAAGTGTGGTTGCAACACCTTAGTCTATGATGTAACCCATACTGAGGATTTATAACCTTGTAGGCACATTTGTAGCTGGTATCTATGATCTCGTCACGTTGCCGATATCAGTGCACTTTCTGAAATCGATTATTCTATGTCACTTCACATTTACATTTGTAGAGTACAAGAATCAATATGAGACACATTGGGAACGCACTACGACAATTGCTGTTGTTCCCTTAGAAAATACTTTTTCTTATCTCTCCATAACGACGAGAAGACTATCTCATTAAAATGACAACCCGCAAATCTAGCGGTAAGAGATCTCCTGCCGAAGGTTTTAATATGCGGATAATTGTTGGGAGTAAATATCCAACATGACTACTTAATCATTTTCTTGACCCATCATAGTACAACGTGGACTCATAATGGTACATATATAGTGCAACAAAAAATGCGTAAGAATATGAATGTCATGCTTATATCCAGTTACTAACTGGTACGCAGAAAATGTTGACTAATATTGGGTTCTAAAAAGAATTTAAGTAAAGGTGCGTTTAATATTGCATATCCCCCAAGCAGTTAAAGGTAGGTTTGTACGCATAACCATGCCTTAGATATCATCTGGAACCTTTGATGATAGCCTTTGCGAGACCATGAGGTATTGGATGCTCTACATTGATCCTATTAAATATGCAACAACCTCAAGTCCTTTTGATGTGCACTAGCTAGCTTTTTCAAAGGTTGGTGAGCTCTTACATGTATAATATGTTCTAGTAGTTTTCTAAACAAAAAACTTCTTGGGAAGTATAACTAGTTCAAAATGTCAAAACATCCACCAGAGTCATAAGTCACTTTAATGGTCCGCATTCTATATGAATACTTTTCTAAATGTTACCTTGTTTTCTTTGTAATATGTATTTTTTACCATTTGTATCTTAGGATAGTATTGATCCTGTTTTACCGAAGACTTTGTGAAATGAGGGATATCCTCTCTTACTTAAAATCATAATGAGAAAAGGCATCTAGTTTTTTAGAGAACACTTATTGAGAGATATGTTGTCATTTCGCATTGTGTTAATCTTTCTACCGTTTTTGTTCATTCAAAAAAAGTGATGTTCGTATGAGTCCTTTCAAAACGATCATCATGTCACAACTAAAGTTGCTTTATGGTTATTCCCAAAGCCTGTATGAGTCAATTCCCAACATTTCATCGTCGGAGTCGATATGGATTTAATAATCCAAATACTATAATGATTTACATTTCACTAGATTGACGCATTAGTTTCTCTAAAATATGTTTCCTTCCAAATATATTAGAGACTATAAAAGATGAGTCAGTTACATTCTCATCACTGTGAGGTTCCACATGATATTCATTTGTATGAGTTTTTTTGGAATTTAACAATGTGTGATTATATCTCGGTACATGTAGAGATTTTGTGACGTCTTTGTTCTATGATATGATCCGGAGATGCCTATTTATATAATAACCGCAATCGCACGGTGTCTAACTAGTAGACAGAAGCAAGTACGGGTCGTTCCCACGAGGAGCGGTGAAAATACTGTAATCAATATCTATAATAATCAGAAATAATGTTTTTTATTGAGATTTTTATAATTGAGAAATGTAAAATGAAATAATAAAATTAAACTAAAGTAATAAAAGAAATTCAATGGAAGAGTCGGTAACCAGGGTTTATAGTATCCACCACAACTTCTATTCAATTACTGAAATGAAACATAATCCATGAATATTTGTCTATTGTTCGTTCTATCGACACCACCTATTATAAGTATTAGAGTTGCAAATATCGCTGAGACACCCTAAGCATGGTACATCAAAAGACTAAACCAAAGCATGCACCATCAAATTGCGTTAGCGAAAAAATTACACGTAACTAAATAAAAGTTCACAAATTTTATTTGGCTTTTCTAAGCATAACCCATCAAAGAAATTAACCAAGCATGGATCATCAAAGAATAAGACAAACATATTTGTAAAACTATCGATTACGCACATAGGTTTTAAAACCGGTGAAGCAACAACTTGTATTTCGATTAATCAATAAATATTATTCAAGGATTAATCTAATCAAATCATAGTAGTCTTTTTCTAAATATTATTCAAATGAAAATAGCCTAATACTCTAAGTGGTTTCAACATAAACCCTAGTTACAAAGATTTAGCTAGACATGATTTTCTCAAAAGCCATAAAAAAATCAAAGAGAATCACTAGAAAATCAAAATGGAAATGAAATCACAAGAATTGCAAACCCTTCTTTTCACTTCCGTAGCCGCGCCTCTCTTTTCTCTTATCTGTTTTCGGTCTCTCGCAAGAGAGAGCTCCCAAAACCGGCCTCCCCAAAACAGTCACCAGAACTCTCCTTTTTCTTCTTCACGATACAGAAAATATATACCAAATAAAGGCGTGTCGTCATTCTCTTAATTAGCCTTAATCGAAACTTGCATGGTGGTCATCAATGTGATCTCCCCATATATATTCTTCTTCATTTTGCTTGCATGCATATTTGGTAGACTTAAAAAGAATCCCACGTGTAAGAAAGCAAAATCTTTTTAATTCATTTTTCTCCCTCCAATAAGATATTCACGTGGACCCATTTATTTGTTCTAATATTCCACTACCTAACAATATTTCCTTAACAACTGATGCCTTTTCAACTTCCCAAAACGGGTGTGTAAATATGCGACGACAGATGGCATAGTAACCCACTATAATGCTTTTTGCTTGCAATTTGCTGAAAATCACACGACTGTTCTTCTTAGCCCCACAAAACCATGATTCAGGAGAAAGCATGTGTAAGTGCTTGACCTCCTTGTTTTCAATTAGACCGTCCCACTTGTGTATCATCCCTTCTCTGTCTCGTTTTGGTGTCTCGGGTAACCTTGCTGGGGTTTTTTTGTGGCAAGCACTGTTTTAGTTTCACATTTCTCCATTTATTTTTGGATGATTGGATTTACTTTTACTTTGTACAAAAGCATTAAAATAGTATTATTAGCAATAATATTGAGTCCTAGATAATATAAATATGGGTACAAAATGTAGCACATACGTGCTTATCAACACCCCCACACTTATATTTTGCTAATCCTCGATCAAAACAAAGAAAATTATATATGCTACACAACTGGATATGAAGAGTGTGTCTGCTAAACAACGATACGGATCCGCTAAACAGCAAGACTGAGAGATGTTTGCTAAACAGCGAGACAGATCCGCTAAACAGCAAGATCGAGAGATGTCTCCTAAACAGCTAGACAGATCCGCTAAACAACAAGATCAAGAGATGTATGCTAAACAGCTAGACATAAAGACCTGCTAAACATCTCGTCATAGAAAATACTCTAAAAATAATTTTTTTTTATGTAGACCCGCTAAACAGCTGGTCATAATATGTTTTTTTTAAGCCTAACGAAAATGCCATTCCCCCACACTTAAACATTACATTGTCCTCAATGTAATTGAGTCATCCAACGTAGAAATTAAGATGAGAAATTCAAGCAAACAAATAAAAGATAGAGGAGAGAAAACAAATCTGATGGGTTGACTCCCATGAAGCGAAATCGTATGGGTTGACTCCCATAAAGCATTATCTTTGTGTATCTGCTCTCTCGAACAAGGCGATGATACACCAAATTAAGCTGCAAAGCATATATATACAATCTGAAAAGTTGGGGATCAATCCAACAAATCAGGTTAGTTGAAAAGATGACCCTTCAACAATAATATTGATTAGTACCCAGAGAGCGAAAACTGAATTCAGTCTTATTCGGAAAACAATTTGAACCTTCCACATCGTATGTGGTTATCTGAAGTAAATATGAATCACGGATAATGCGTAAAGATTGTTTAGAGAATTCAACAATCGTTGTACACTCTAAATCTGGTTCTAAATCCGAGGAAATAACTTCCTTTGCTGAGTTGCCTATATTATTAGTTGGAGACCGCAATGCATTGACAATGTCAATAAGCATGGGGTCTTCGGAGTCTGCAAAATGGTCTAAACAAACTGAGATTGGTTCAAAATCAGCAATACCAGTATCAACCTGTTTAACATTCATATCAGCAATTAGAAGATCATAAGATGGGTCAGCAGCACATGAGCTCAATGGAGCAACAATATCATGAATAATCGACTCATCGACTAAGTGATTTATAGGAATCTCACTATTCAAATGACTATAAGGTACCTCATTATGAATGTCTACTGTCTCTAAGTCATTAGACTCAACAATAGTATCCTCTGTATAAACAGGTTCCTCTAAATCATCATCTGCATATAACTCTTGGCATGCCAGAATTCTCAACCTTTGCTCCAAACTGAGCGGTGTATGTTTGTAATACTTCTCATATATCGTTAAAGGCGATTCTTCACTTACTACATGTGGAGCAAAAACTCCATACCGTTGCCTATTCATATATTCACCAAGCGTCATCTCAGATGAGGTTGCCTGATAAATTGAATTTCTATGCTTATATTCCGCCAATGTCATATTAGGTGACGTCTCCTGAGAAAAAGTCATCATCCTCAAAAATGTACCTGAAACAAAATTCTAAAAAAGAAAACAAGTCAAAAGGAAAAAGATATCCTAAAATAAAAATACTGTCCAAAAATAAAAATAAAAATAAACCTAACTATTTACAAAATCAAAAATACTAATCACAATATTCCTCAGCAGCTCCCCGGCAGCGGCGCCAAAAATTGATAGGATCCGGAGATGCCTATTTATATAATAACTGCAATCGCACAGTGTCTAACTAGTAGACAGAGGCAAGTACGGGTCGTTCCCACGAGGAGCAGTGGAAATACTGCAATCAATATCTCTAATAATCAGAAATAATAATTTTTTTTGAGATTTTTATAATTGAGAAATGTAAAATGAAATAATAAAATTAAACTAAAGTAATAAAAGAAATTCAATGGGAGAGTCAGTAACCAGGGTTTATAGTATCCACCACAACTTCTATTCAATTACTGAAATGAAACATAATCCATGAATATTTGTCTATTGTTCGTTCTATCGACACCACCTATTATAAGTATTAGAGTCGCAAATATCGCTGAGACACCCTAAGCATGGTACATCAAAAGACTAAACCAAAGCATGCACCATCAAATTGCGTTAGCGAAAAAATTACACGTAACTAAATAAAAGTTCACAAATTTTATTTGGCTTTTCTAAGCATAACCCATCAAAGAAATTAACCAAGCATGGATCATCAAATAATAAGACAAACATATTTGTAAAACTATCGATTACACACATAGGTTTTAAGACCGGTGAAGCAACAACTTGTATTTCGATTAATCAATAAATATTATTCAATAATTAATCTAATAATCAAATCATAGTAGTCTTTTGCTAAATATTATTCAAATGAAAATAGCCTAATACTCTAAGTGGTTTCAACATAAACCCTAGTTACAAGGATTTAGTTAGACATGAATTTCTCAAAAACCATAAACAAATCAAAGAGAATCACTAGCAAATCAAAATGGAAATGAAATCACAAGAATTGCAAACCCTTCTTTTCACTTCCGTAGCCGCGCCTCTCTTTTCTCTTCTCTGGTTTCAGACTCTCGCAAGAGAGAGCTCCCAAAACCGACCTCCCCAAAACAATCACCAGAACCCCCCTTTTTCGTCTTCACAATACATAAAATATATACCAAATAAAGACGTGTCATCATTCTCTTAATTAGCCTTAATTGAAACTTTCATGGTGGTCATCCATGTGATCTCCCCATATATATTCTTATTCATTTTGCTTGCATGCATATTTGGTAGACTTACAAAGAATCCCACGGGTGAGAAAGCAAAATCTTTTTAATTCATTTTTCTCCCTCCAATAAGATATTCACATGGACCCTTTTATTAGTTCTAATATTCCACTACCTAACAAGATTTCCTTAACAGCTAATGCTTTTTCAACTTTCCAAAACGGGTTGTGTAAATATGCGACGACAGATGGCATAGTAACCCACTATAATGTTTTCTGCTTGCAATTTGCTGAAAATCACACGACTGTTCTTCTGAGCCCCACAAAACCATGATTCATGGGAAAGCATGTGTACGTGCTTGACCTCCTTGTTTTCAATTAGACCGTCCCACTTGTGTATCATCCCTTCTCTGTCTCGTTTTGGTGTCTCGGGTAACCTTGCTGGGTTTTTTTGTGGCACGCATTGTTTTAGTTTCACATTTCTCCATTTATTTTTGGATGATTGGATTTACTTCTACTTTCTACAAAAGCATTAAAATAGTATTATTAGCAACAATATCGAGTCCTAGCTAATATAAATATGGGTACAAAATGTAGCACAGACGTGCTTATCATTCTATCTTTAAAATAAATTTTGAGCAGTGATGCGCTCGATGATCCAGCCTCGTAGTCACATTATAAGGAAATAATTCAACAACTAGTATAAATTCCTTAAGATGGTTGGAGGAAAACCACTATCTGTTAGACATTGAGTCTTTAGATATTAAATAAGTGGGATGATATATTTTTCATCCGGATATATCTCAGGTGCTATAGAGAATTTATGTCTTGTTCGTAGGAATGATGTACTTTTCATTCCATAAGCCCAAACATTGGATCTAGTTCAAATAAATAGTCAATTGGCCAGGCAAAGTTCTTATTGTCATTAAAGTTGATATCTAATGTATGACCTTCCCATGGAAATTGGTTACTACTATGGTACCCGCATTGCTGCTTGTACCAATAGCTGTAAGAAGATTCATTCCCAACTCTTTGGTGAGAGATAGAATTACATCTTAGCTTCATCACATATTCAGTTGATACCTCTATTTTGGTGTCATTACTACCGCCGGGGGGGGGGGGGATACATCTTTGTCTCATAATATATATATATGTCCCTTTTCAAAAGGTTTAGATGAGTCGATACGTCTAACCCTCATTACTTTGGGCTCTTTTAGTTTTCAATTTTTCTACATTTAGCTTAATTTAAGAAATTTTTTTATCAACAGGCCAAGAGAATTTCACTACACATGTCAATCAATTATTTTAGGTTGAATATATTACTAAAGATAGTTCTCTTGTTGTCATACTTCAACATATACTGGTTCGTTAGTATCATTGATGAGATAGAGAAATGGAAATTTTATGACTCATATCTCCTTTTGTGAGTTCGTCGACAAAAATTGGAATACATATGATTTTATTTTCAACGTATCTTTTAAAAATACCGATTCTTTAATAGTCGAGCCAGTGGATTACATCCCACAGAATATTTCAAATTTGGGAGATAATATCAAGTACACAATAATGGTGCTCAAGTACTTCTAAACCTCAAATAAGTACATTGGAATCAAGTTGGTACAACCAATTGAACACAATACACCATTCAACTACATCATATATCATATTCAAGAGAACAAAATAGCATTAAGATCAATTCTTAATGATTGAGATCAACAATCACAATTTAAATTGACCGTTTATATGTTGTAGAATTAACTTAAGACAAAAATAAACAAAACTAAGCATGTTCTGAAAACAAATAAATAATCCTAGCAAGTGTTCAGCGTAAAAACTCACGTAATAGTTACATACCTCAAACTTTGATTCCCACTGTATATGTACAAAACCAGAACGCCCTTGGTCGTGCGCAGTTCAAAACCCGTATATGACAGAATAAATAATAACAGTTGGAACAAGACAGACCTGGACCGAACCGGGGTGGACCAGACCGAGGATTTCTCTTCCTCTGCGAATAGACAAAACTCCTCTGAAATAAAAATTATTTCTCCTCCGAACATAAGGGCTTTTCTCCGAAGGATTTAAAAGAAGGATTTTTCTCCCACGGATTTTCCACGACGGAACAAATAAAGGTCCCCGAATTCCTAATTACAAATCAAGAACCCCAAATCCCTAATTACATATTACCTAAACTTTCATTTGTAAGCTTCTCATCATTAATTGAGAACCACAAAAAACAAAAAATTCCTTTCTTTAGCGGTAGGGAAGAGCTTGTGCTTGATAACGTGATCAAGGAGAATCAGACATGAAGGAAGAAGATGTAGAGACAAGAATGAGGACCATCTTATTGGAGAGTAGTAGTTGTAATACATAGGTTTCATTATATACATATAAAGGGGAAACTCTAAGTAACTAGATAGACTACACATCCATGGGACGTATGCCCTGTAACAAAATTTTATTTTTAGTTAGATATTATACTCCACCCTCACGTTGGGCCCCTACAACCTGGACCAGTGTCTCCAATGTCCCAACAACTCGATCAAGAGTGGCTTCCATGTGTTCCCCCATGTCATCTCCTTCTTCTCCATTTGGTTCAGGACCGTTGGTGGTATCATGGCGAGACGACATCTTCTAAATTAAGAGAAAACATTCACTAATGTTAATATCTAAGTTGAAAACCTAATTTAACTAATATACTCAACATTTTATATTATAAGGCTTTTAGTAATTTACCCCAACCCCATTGCAAACTAAATATCCAAAATCTGATGAAAACTAAACAGATTTAATTTTTTCAAAAAGAATAAAATAGAAAGAAAATATAACACAATTTCTAAAAATCATTTTGAATCATAAGTCGAAAATAAATCAGAGTGCAATTTTTTTTTCTTTTTGAACCAAAGTTTCCAAAACTAGTAAGTCCATATGCACAGTCTATATAAATTAGAACCTTGCTCTGATACCAACTGTGACAACCCGGATTTTCGGACTTCCAGTGGACACGGATTCGACCTTGTGGGTTGGGTCCGATCCAGCTAGCGAGTCCAAATATCCGGACCGCCACTCGAGTAGAACCAATTTTTTTTATTCTAAGACATTTTAGTAAATAAAATATAAAATTCGAACTCAAATAAATTTTATTGTATGTTAATTTTCAAATTACATTCCGAACAAAATATTATGGATGGGTTTTATGCGAAAAAAATTATATTAAGAAAAATACATAATTTTACACTATTAACCCCTTAAAAAGAATTTTGTCCCAACATTTAATAACAAAAATGCCGGATGTTACACTATTAATACCTCAAAAAGAATTTTGTCCCGAAATTCAAAGAAAAATACTTGGTGTTACACTATTAACAATTGAAGAACTCAGGTTTTCTTCTTCTCTCAATTGAAGATTTCTTATTTTCAAAATTTAGCTCGATTCATCTGGAAGAAGTAGTTGTGATCTCATTTCTCTCGCTAACCTGGTTTCAGGTTCGGTGCAGGGTGTGGTTGAGCTTGACATGAAGCTCAATGGGGAATAGAGGGATACATGACAACTTGGTATACTGGATGTGGATCCAGTAATGTGTATGCCAAGTGGTTTTGTGAGTCACAAGTTTCAGAAGAGTTTTTGTGATATAGAAGTACCTAGCAATTATGTGGGTCACAAGTTTCCTAAAAGCTTCTCTTCCTAGAGTTTTAGTCCAAGTAGAATTGGATTCTGATTATGATTCATTTCTGGTTAGGAAAACAAAAACTTGAAGAGGTATATAAGAAGAATCTCGTGATTGTAAAGTTCTAAGTGTTCTTATATCATTCCAGTCCACAAAAGAGGTGCTCATCATCATTTTCTAATCTTGAGTTGGTTTTTGGGTGGTTATCTCACAATGGATTCGGCTAGCAGAACATAATTCTTGGAAGATGTTGATGATCCTCCTGACCTGATTTTGTAGAAACAGATCCTACAAAAAGATATGTTAGGTATAAGGATGTACTTGGTAGAGGTTCTTTCAAGACGGTATATAAGGCGTTTGACGAAGTTGATGGAATTGAAGTGGCTTGGAGTTAAGTTAACATTGATGCAGTTGTACGAGGATGTACGCCTGATTTAAAGAGAGCATTGTATGATGAAGTAAATTTATTGAAAGTTCTTCATCATAAGTACATACTCAAGATGTACAAGTCGTGGGTCGACGATGATAAAAATACAATAAATATCATTACTGAATTGTTCAACTCGGGTAGTGTGCGATAGTACCGAATAAAGCACAGTAAGGTTGACATCAAGGCTTTGAAGGGATGGGAAAGACAGATATTGTTGGGTTTAGACTTTCTTTATAGTCACAGTCCTCCAATTATACATAGGGATGAAAAGTGTGATGATATCTTTATCAATGTTAATCACGGGGAATTTAAAATTGGGGAATTGGGTTTGATGGCACCTGAGATTTATAATGAGGGTTACAACGAACTGGTTGATATATGATCCTTCGGCATGTGTATGAAAACTAACGAGTTCCCCTACATTGAACGTACAAATTGTGCTCAGGTTTACAAAAAAAGTTGTAAGCGGAGTCATGCCAACCTCCCTTCAAAGATCCGGAGACGAAGAAGTTTATGGAGAAGTGTATAGGTCTGGTAGCTCAAAGATTGCCAGCAAAAGAACTTTTGAAGGATCATTTTCTCCAACTTAAAGTTAGTGGTGTTGCTGGGTATTGCTACGCCAAACAGGTTTGTGCAGGTAGTGTACTTACACTACCCAAAAAAGAGTCTTATACAAAACAACATATGCTTCCATAATATAGAATAACTATTACAACTATTGGGTTTCATCCCGTGTCCATTGTTGAGGTCCAAAGGGTAAGAAGAGGAAATGAATTCAAGTTAAAAGGGGTGAAAGAAGATGAAAATTATGTATAATTCTAGTTAAAGGTTCCAAATTCTGAATCTAATGATGTGGCAGATTTTTTGTTTTGCCTTGAAAGCGATACATCAATCTATGTTGCTAGTGAAATGTTTCATCAAGTAAAACTAGCAGATCAGACGATTCTTTTCGTCGAGAAGTTGATTGATGTATCAATAACAAGACTAGTACCAGATTGGAAACCTTATATTCCTATTGACCAGCTGGTAGTAACTCATCACTGTGCTTCCAGCATATCAAGTCCTCCCCCTCGTATTAATTCCATCACTGTAGCTGAAACTCCTTCCATAGAGAAGTTGGATAGTATCAAGATTCGTGATGATATTAGTGGGAAAAAATATAAAGTTGTTACAGAAGATCGATACTCTGATGCTGAAACATTTTCAGAAGAGAACTACATCAACTCCAGCACCGATAGATGTATGCATGCATATTCAGGATTCATAGTGTATAACGGGTGCCTCCAAGATGTTTGTGCAAGAAACTGAGCAAGGGAAGTTTCTACTATAGTTAATGTTGAGAATAATTTTGAGCTCAAGGATATGAGTCTGGAGTTGGAGATGATTGAAATGGAATACCAACAAGTATTGGAAGATGTCTCCAAGAAACGACATGAAGCTATAATGGCAGTTAAAAACATGTTGTTCTCCCAAAAGAAGATGATTCCATCTTGCTAGTATGGTCACACTTGTTTTTACTCCCGCATGAATCAGTACTGCTTTATTTAATTTTTAGTTCTTTCATCTTTTTGTGAGTGTGGATTTGACGTTTGGTCCTGCAGTTGATAGAATGACTAGAGCATTATCAATTCCTTATATATTATTTCAATTTGTTACTTCTCCAATGAATACATCGTCAAATTCGGTTTCTATCTGGTATGTATGTCCTTCTCATCTTACTTAATCCCTTGTATATTCTGCGTGACTCTTTCTCTAGGTTTCTTATAAACTATACCTGCAGATTTATCCTTTTTATCCTTTTATCATAGATAACATGTGAGATACCCCACAAATTAGGAGATAGTAAGGGGAGTGCGTCCCAAAAATCTAAAAAGGCTTTATGATCCTATTACCTACTGTTAGTTTGTTTGTTGTTATAAACTTTAATCATAATAGAATGTAGATTAAGTATAAGATTTTATACTTGATCTTAAACAACGTACTCATTTTAAAAATGAAATTAAGCTTATACACAAGTAGGAATTAGTACCAATGTGAAAATTATAACCAAACCCAAAAAATTTATAGATTTTTTTCACTGAGAAACCCACCCTCAAAAAAGTTCACGCTCGCACCCGTTTTTTAAGAAAAAATAAATCCCAAACACATATTTTCTAAAACTATGTTTTATTTTTTTAGTTATTTTATCAAACAAGACGAGATAGAGAGAGGAGATTTCCTTCCAAATCAAAAACCGATGTATTGCAGAGCCGATTGATTTAGCCTTTGATTTTTCTTTATGAGGTGTTGATGGTGTAACATCCGGTATTTTTATTATTGAATTTCGGGACGAAATACTTTTTAAGGGGTCAAAGTGTAAAACCCTATATTTTTCTTAATATGATTTTTTTTAGATTAGTGATGATCTTACATCGATTAAAAATTTTTGGAAAGAAAAGAAGTTTCATAATTGTTTAAGTAGTTTCCGAAGAAAAAGAAAGAAATGAAGTTTGTTGAACTGTCAGAAAGTCCAGGACAGTTGGCATTCTCTCGAGAGGCCGTTCTTCGGAACGGTTGGGTGGTATCCGGAACAACTCCGACAACTAGATTAAGGATCTAGAATTTGAGATTGAAGATTTTGAGTAAGAAAATGTTAAATATTTGTGGTTGAGAATGTCGTAAGTATTGTTGTAAATTTTTGTGCATGATTTCAATTGTCGTATTTGTTGTATTTGTTTGTTTTTCGATGCACTCTATTATTTTTGGAAACTTTCTAATGAGCCATGTTTTGCTCACCCCTTTTCCTCTATTTCCACAGATAATGAAGAAAGACTAGCCGTAAAAGAAAATAAATATATATTATGGGGATTTGAGCTTCGCGCATTTTGAATTAACCCGGAATGTTGGTTTGTTTTAGTTTGATACTTTTGATTTGCAATTATTATTTTGGAGTTTTGTAATTTCAAAATTAATATACAATAAAATTTATTTGAGTTCGGATTTTTATATTTAATTTACTAAAAATTTTAAAATAAAAAAATCTGGTCCTACTCGAGTGGCGGTCCGGATATTTGGACTTGCTAGCTGGATCGGACCCGACCCACAAGGTCGAATCCGTGTCCACTGGAAGTCTGAAGTTAGTCCGGATATTTTGGGACTTCTAGTGGATACGGATTCGACCTGGTGGGTCGAATTTTTTGTCTCTATAAATCGTAAAAACTATTTGCAAACCTAGTTTTTTTGTCTGTACAAGTCATAAAGACTCTCTAAAATACTATTAGATAATCACTAAAACTCTCTAAATTTCCAGAATCTCTGGAAGTCACTCGAATAAAAACTCTACGAAAATCTCCTGAAATCTCATTTGACTAATCCCGTGTTGCTATTTACTATAAGAACCCAATCGTAGGAGCAGTGGCATTGCTTGACTACTAACTTCATCATGCACTCCTCTTAGGATTTTATCCTAAAATTTAATTTGTATTCAAACTTCAGGTAATTATTGACATAAAAATTTGAAAATAAGAAAATCCCAGATCTCACCAAAAATCAAAAAGTTGTCTGGGAGGCTCAATCTCGAAATTCACTGTATTGCTTCAGAGTCAAAATCAACGAGAGTACTCTCTCAACACCAAAAGGGAGAACAAGACTCAGGGGTTCCAAAGAAGAAGAGAACAAGAGTCAGGTTGCTGCCTCAGGGCAAAGCACGGTAATAGACGAGGAGGCTGGTGTCAGAGATCAAAATCAAGGATCATTCACAATAAAACTGTAATCATAAATTAAAAATTTAGGAAGCTATGTCATGCTTTGGTGTAGACACCAGATAAGTAAAGTTTTGTCTTCCTCCGTAGAGATTAGTAGCAGGTGATTAAATTTATCCGTGTAAAAAATTCATTGTCAACGATGAGATATGAAAGTGCAGGTGGTAGGATGGTCTTTTGTGCTCATGTTTTTGACATTCTTTCGTTTAACACCCTATCATACATATTCAGAGACTTGGGCCATTGTTTTATTGCAGAATATTTTTCGTTTTTTTTCAAATGAATTTAGAGCTCAAAACACTTGGCAATTGGTGGAATTACAACAATCTAGGATCACTTAAAAGTAAACAAGACACATGAAACAATACAAGGCGAGCTTTCTCCCTGGATCAATCAATCCATAACCAAGTGGTCATTTGCTGGTGAGCTACATTGCAATTTACATAAACTCCGAGTATTTCCACAAAACCGCCGGACACTCGTGTTCTGCGGCTGCCTCTGACTGGAAGCTTATCAATTTTTTAGCAGAGTCTTTAAGTTGAGATTCAGAGTAACCTGTATTGAGCTTAAGCGTTTCGCTCCACAGAGGGGAAATCATCAGTGTGGACCGTGCTGCATAGACAGCAGATGCTGCCAACATCGACGGGCAGTACTTTAGCATTTCATATTGCAACAGACCCAATTCTGCGAAGAAAAACACCATGTTCCCCATCTCCTCATTTGCTTCAGCAGGCTTGAGAAAGCGAACAAGGAAATGGTATGCAGTAAGGAAGGGTAATGTCCATTTGAACCTCACCATAATTGATTTCTCCATCTCCAATATCTGCTCCGTGCTGCATGCATTGTCTGTGATATCAGCAAATCTATCTATATTTGGTGGTGAAACTTCTTCGTATTTGCTTGCTATAAACATAGCTGTAACCCCTATTAACTGCATCTCCTCCTTTGTCACAACTAAATCCATCGCAAGGTATCGATCCAAAATCTGGACAGCAAGATATAATACTTCTGGTGTAAGTTGAAATTCCCTATGAACATCAATCAACCAATCCACAACAATCGTCCTCTCTCGCTCAGTTATATCGTATTGCAAGTCCATATATCCATGAACTTGATGACTTGAAGTTGAACAAATCTCTGTGACTTTGTAGAATTTGTACATATCTTCCACATAATCTACCATTGCCAAGGGATTCCCCACATCTGCTACATTGGTTTTGACAATATTGGATTCCTTCGGTACATCATCGCACACAGCCTTGCTCCGAGTAAGCTTATGAGCCAATCTATTATCACTGCTTGTATATTTTACCATATCTGGGCTGATAAGAATTGCTTTAGAACCATCTCTTCTACTCCCCATTCTCTTCAAGGCTCAATCAAAGTTGCCACGCCTATTCTCTAATCTTTTAAGGTATTGTCCCTCTTCTGTGCAATTGACGTATGTATATATTTATAGGCACTGGAAGTTGCCTCCTTTAATTTGGTGTTCTTCGATATAGAAGTTATTTCCAAAATTCGATATAGAAATTGTTTCCAAAAATCAGACGTTGGCTTAGGGTCTAAACTGGGCCGGGCCGGTCTGCCCACCCATTAATTAAACCTTCATATAGGGCCTACGATGTCCAATGATCATAATGTCTAGTTAGCTGGTTAGGGGGCATCCTAAAGGCATTTTAAAAGTTATTTTATTTTTTAGTATTTTTGTTTACAAGGATACTTTGTAACCCTTTTCTCTATAACAAATAATTATGTTTAAGTCCAACTTTTAATACGGAAGCACAACTCAGCTGCGGATTACGTGGCTACAGAAGCAAGGATAAAAAACCTCCAGCATATGTCCTCCGAATTGCAACAAAAAATCCAGTAAACTAGTATTCTCTCTAATATTTTTGATGATAATTGCTAGTTAATAAAATTACTTTTACTATATAAAAAAAAGCTATCCTGGAGTAGCTTTTTAAAACAGAAAAGCAGAACCTTTTGGAACCATTTAGTTTTAACCAATTGATTCTCTATTTTAACCTTATTATTATATCAAAAATGACAAAATTTATTGTAATTATTTTTTTCACTAATCGAATTTTGTTTATTTTTTACTTATAAAATAATTTAACCTTCTTTTGAACTATAAAAAAAGTTTCCCTTATGCAAATTATCGACCCCACGAACGACAACAAAATTTTCGAAATCTACAAGGGGTCTTCTCCTCTTACTTTCTCCAAATGCAGTTTGCTTGGTTGCTGCACAACTGTGATGGTGATAAACAATTTCTACGGACCCCATCTTTTTTCTTCCTTCTTTCTCTTCGCCACTTCTCTGATCCTCTATCACTTTTCTTATGCAATTATTTTATTGCATACGCATATTTGTAGGCATAACTGTTTGCTCTTCTAGTGTCTTTCAATTCATGAAATCAAAACAGTTGAACCTCTAAGTAGTATTGATAGTAAAGATCACCTAAAACGATTAGGTACTCGGATGGAAATGTTTCAGTTAAACCTGCTTATAACTATTTGTATAATAAAAACCACTTGAATAACAAACTAGAATGGTATGTTATATGGAATCTTTGAATAATGCAAAGGGTGTAGGTTTTAATTTGTAAATCTCTTAGAGACTGTTTACCTGTGAAGGAAAGACTAGGTATATTTATTCTTACAGTTATATTTAAACAGAGTTTTTTGATAGTAGAGTCCTCATGATATAAACATATTATAATGAAGAATCTTATCGCGGTAAACTAGGTAAGGGTCGTCATGGTGATACATTAATCATGACAATTTTTCATAATTTGTGAAAGTTTCAAGTTTGGGTCGGCATTGGTTGTTGTTACGATCATGACGATTCAGCAGAGTCGTCATTGTACTAATATAAGAACTACTATGACGACCCTTACATTGTGTTGTTATATAGTGTGTATGGTTCGACCATTTGGATCAACTAATCGACAAATCCTAAGTAGAAGTAGTTAACCGGAGTTTTTTGAGCCCCAAGTTCTTTATTTTGAGTGTTGGTTTCTTGATTTAGAGCAATTGGATCTTCATCAGCACACTCATTTTCGACTTTATCTATTAATACTTCATGATCATATACCCATTTCAATTGAGAATCTATGTTAATTACCATCAACACAGTCATCTTTCTTATTTAAACCTTCTTTAATATCCATTTCAGTGTTATAACCACCAATTCATATAAACCCTAGTTTTTACTTTCTTTCCCTCCAAAACCTCCTATTCTTCTCTGCTCATAAAACTAATATTTTTTTCTTCTAAATTTCATCATAAGTCTAATCTATATACTTATTTAACTAACTAATATAATAGGATAATTAAGCCTAATCAAACAGGGGTAGATTAGCCATTTATAAAAGTATTTGGCTAAGGAGTTTTACAAATTAAGTTCGGGTGACCCTATTTTGTTTTATTTAGTAGCCCCCAATTAATCCAAGCATCTGCAAACTAAACGAGGTTTGAGAAAGGCTAGTTGGTTGGATAGAATTTATAGTCACAACAATATAAACAATGTTTCCTAGTTTTGATGTTATCTTCTTTTAGCAAAAAGATGACTTCGTTTTTTTTTCCTTTCTCACTCTCCTTGCACAAACAAAGTCGAGTATGAACACTGGGTACTCTCTTTTATCAATCCAGATTTAAAGTTATTAAAAGAAAATAGGTTTTTCTAATCGTGTGGTACTTGCACGCGGTACCAACATTGTCTAGTTGGAGTTTGATACTTGTATAATACATTATTATCACACACCAATCAATTTTCAAAAGATAATGTGTAAATGAATCTAAAATGTCATCGTCGTTAATTAATTGTTAATTTTCATCTTCAGCTTAACCTTGTGGCAATTTTTAACGGGCGATATTATTTTATACTCGAGACCCAACTCAACCTGAATTCTTCTCTTTAATAAGAATTTAATTCAATGAAATCAAAACCCGATGACGATTAATCCCAGTATTCTTTTTATTACATCTATATAATTTGCAATGCAAAAGGGTTTTCTTAAATCAAAGTTTTTTCTCTTTTATTGTACAAGTTAACTTTTCGATCTTTTTCTTCTTTCTTCTTTTACATTTTATGATCAACGGTTACAAGGATTTAACAGATCAATTAGATAAGTAAGAATATTTTGAAAGAATTTTTAATTACCTATTTAAATTCATCTATGATTAAGTCGAAATATTTTTTTTACATCTAAGAAGAGAATATGTCAAAATGTAGTAATGTATGGGAATACAAATATATTGTTTTCCTAACTTTTTAGAAAGTTGAATGCTAAACAGGAAGAAAGATGTCTAGTTTGTGTTGTCACATAGAAAACACATGCAATTATCACTGGAGAATCATATTATGGTAATACCACTTTTTTTTTTTGTAAGGATTGTGTTAATTTTGTATTTGAACTTTAATTAATAAAATCTAGGAAAAAAAGAAAGAATGTAAAACATCGTTATTTTGTCATATTTTTTTTAAATTACAAATAAAAACACCTATTAGAAATTAATTCAATAAAATATACATTATGTTAATGGTAATATTATTATTTCACTAAATTAATTGATGTTAATATAATATAAGAGTTCAACATTTCATATTTGATCATGAAAATAGATAAAAAAAAAGACAAAAAAATATAAAAATCATAGTCTTACTTCGATTAATACCCATGTAATTACCAATAAGAAAAATCAAACAACAACACAAACAGTTCATGCATAGTTGATGGATGTGAAGGACTTCTAAACTCACAAACAATATAATTTTTTTTTCATGGTTGTTGTCCCATTGATCTCAAAACAATCAGAGGTTCTAGAAGCATATGTTCGATCCCGATTTTCCATGCGGTTCCATATAAAAGTAATATTTTCATGAGTCCCTTTGACCGACCATAATATTTTGGATCAATCACGGACAAACTTCTAAAAGCGTGCAACAATTAAAGCTAACAGTGGGAACTGACATAACCCGGAACTCAAGGTGGTACCAAACAGAACATTATATGGAACTTGTAAGACCCTGGATTGCAAAATCGAATTTTTTTTGTCCGCCGTGAAATCAACTTCTTGCCTAACAGAAACAACATGAGTGAACGACTTATTAATTATATAAAGGGATTTACCCAATAACACGTTATTGGGTACCTCATAGGTAAAAGACGCATACGAAGCCCATTGTGTTTCAATATCATCAAAGCCAATGCTCGTTCTTTCTCTGTCCGAATCCATCCATAAGTATAGCCACTTACTATATTAGTGGCCGGTTCTTTCAATATTTCCTTGATACCCATCTTTTCTATGAGAACAAACCTAACCACTGGAACTTTGAAAATCTCTTCAGATTCATAATTATCTTCGACCTTATATTTTTTCACCTTCATTCCATCTCCAGATAACACAATCTTATCTATTTAAAAACTCGTGTGTGTAAAATTCCCTATAACGGAAAAGTAAACCATATCATACATTTGGCTACCAATAGCATATTCACACTCGAATCTTTCAGGTGTTCCAGGTGGTGATCCATCAACATACGTAGTAATTTTTCTCGTGCAATATAATTTGGTGTTTTCGTACAATTTATTTTTCGCATGTGATTTTTTATAAGTTGGACATTTCCATAAACATTTTTAAGAATAAATTTTTGAATTCAAATAACCCAGATATAAATAAAATATAAGTTTGTGTGGGAAAAAATGTAGTTTCATATATGTGTAAACACTGATTTAAAAAATAAAATAAAATCTAATGTATAGGTGGTAAATAAAAGACTGCCTCCTAGAGCTTTCAGAAACTATGAGGAAACTCTGAATATCACTAATCTCTAGAGCTTTTAGAAACTAAAATATAAGTTTTTAAGATTGCCTCCTAGAGCTTTCAGAAACTATGAGGAAACTCTGAATATCACTAATCTCTATTTTTATTTCAGAAGTTGTGATTGCAAAAATTTGTCAAACCCAGTCGACTGATAAAGTTTCCAAATTTCATATACAAACTTTTGTTACAAGGGAATTTTGCAAAAATCGATCAAACTCAGTCAAAATTAACCAAATTTATATGTTCTGCAAAATATATAGTTTGGGTCTCCATTAGTTGTTTGGACAAGTCGTTGCCAAATTTAAAGTACTAGTCGGGGAACCAAAAGTTACTAACCAGGGGATCAATTCATAAAACATATTTTTACAAGTCTGAGTCGTGATAAGCATCATGGAATCTTGAAACTAAAAATATTAGTGTAAAACTAAAAATAATACATTGTTCATTTGAACTGGAATTATATATTTTTTTAATGAAATCAATATAAAACTTTGTAATCTTATTTTAGAGTGGAAAGAACTAGTACAATCTAAAACGTTTTTCGGTAATAAAGAGATCATTTATATTTAAAATCCTTAATTATGGAGTTGTTTTTCGTTCGTGGGGATAAAAAATGAGCCTAGTTTATAACCAAATATAACATCGGGTTAATGAATAGAGATTTTTGGAGATTTTTAGAAGGATATAAAACTTCTTGTTAGTGGATCAACTTCTTTCAAGTCTCTGAAAATCCTCTTTATTGAATATGGACTTTGACAAAATCTTTCAGATTTCCTGTTACTAGATGTAAACTTTGAAATCAAGGAGTTGAGTTGTAGAGAGATTCTGAGAAACTTTTTAGTTAAAATATGCTTGAAAGAAATCTCTATGAAATAGGTAATATTTTGAGGGATTTATAGTTTTTTTTTTAAATAATATGTGAAAAATTAAATATCTCCAAAATCACTAATGATACCACGTAGTGTAAAAAAACGATAACCTTTCACTAGCGTGCTAAAATATATAACATTTTACTATCAGAAAAAATACAATCATATTAATTGAAAAATTAAATGGATTTTGATTATTTTTTTGGTAATTACAAACATTTTTTATTTAATAATATATTTTTATCTCTATAGTATGCGAAACTCCATAATATTTGATAAGATTTGTCTCTACAAATCTCTCAAAAAATTCACCAAGAGTTTCTCAAAGTTTATAAACTTACAAAGAGTCTCTAAAATTCTCTCAAACTACAAGTCTTTTGAAATCTTCACGAATCCTAATCGACTAACCCCTTGTAAAATACCCATATTTTAAAGTGATTCTCAGAAAAATATTGTGGGAGCAACGAGCTAGTTTTAGGTTTACACTATTAGAGAATATATATAGCTAACAATATATTTAAAGAATGTATGTGGGCATTGACCCCACATGCTTCCCCTCTAGATTTGCCCCCGGTGATAGGGGTGAACCTAAATTTTTAAATACCAAAATGCCATTTTCAGTGCAATCCTCCACTATCATTACGGTTTTACGACTTTGCAGATGCTTGATTAATTATTTAAGCTATAATTTAGATAAGAATCTGTCTTTGATTCGGTTTTAAATGTGCAGAATCTTTAGATAATGAGAGAGGCTGGTGGAAGATTTATCTTTATGATAAAAATATTCTTATCAAGCAAATTCCTGGTTTCCCGGGAGCAAACAAATCCAACATATAAACCCTTTATGTTAGGAAGGGGCTTTTGTATTGTATAAGTGGGGAAAAAATGGACATCCTTGTGAAGAGATTGTCTCATATGATGTTGTGGGTGATGGAGGGTAGGAGTCTCTCCCCTAAAGGTTTGAAAGTTGTAGATCTGGACATGTTTCCCTCAGCACTGCTGGTTACGGTAAAATATGCATCTTGAGAGGCGGAGGTTCAAACTTTGGTGAGTTCATCAATTCATACCGCCAATATGAAGGTACTATAAAACATGGTGGGGTAGAAGAAATAAAATCATTAGCTTTTCATGCACACACAAAAAAGTATATATATGGTCCAAGAGAACAGGTTGTAACCGACAATTGCTTGTCCCAGCAAATAAATGGGAAGACCTTCATCCAGAGTTAAATACCATGAATCCAATTTGTTACCAGTCAATATTTCTTTCTGGAAGTCTCTTAGTTACTGTTCTAAAGGACAAACACATTCATTCATGCCAATATTCTGCAAATTATTGGCAATTTAAGTCCAAATGTTCATTGATGAGTGTGCAAACTATAAATGGTGCTTGATATATATGATTCAGTGAAACAAAAATACATGATAAATCCAACATTTTTACAATGTTAAAATATTTTATTTATCAAGCGAAAAATAAAATACAATTTATTGTTTTCTTTCATTATCTATGTTTTAAAAATATGCAAACAAACAAGAATTTATGCAAAAAAAAAATTGACAATGAATATGATTCACCATTCTTTCTAAAACAATGTTTTGACTTCGTTATGAAGTGGACCTCTATTCACCTAAAGTTGGTAGTGTTGGAATTTGATCAATTTTTGTCTGATAAATTCATAGACGTAAGTATATTTTTCCTTATATATATATTTATATATTCATAAATTAATCGACTAATCTTAGTATTTTCCCCTTTTACTTATGTTAATACGGGATCATATTAAATATGACGACAGGTGATTGATAAGTTACTTTGTTTGGACATAAGGTAAGTATTTGTAGAAAAATGTCACTAGCACAACAACATCACCAAAGATGAGAGAGAAAACTCTCTCTAATTGTGACGATGAAATAACAATAATATTCCACGACACAATAATGTAATATAGTTCTCCGCTTCCCGTATTTATTTGGATAATCCATCTTTCGGTGCAAGAGCTATGATACTCGTGACCACAAACAGTTCTTCTCATTCATCTCCAGCCTTCCATTTTTCAAAGCAAAAGGGATATCCAACGGCCTCATAAATATCAATAATACTACCTCCGTCCCACTATTAGTTGACCTACTTTATAACTTATAAATTAGGTCAACTAATAGTGGGACGTAGGGAGTATATGATATATGCATATCATATATTACTAGTGTTAAATTATACACGTACATGTTGGTTTTCATATGAGTTATATTATCTTTATTTTATATTTTCAACATTTATCAATTGGTCAAATCATCCAAAAGAGTACAAAATGCACCCAAATACACAAGGGAATGAAGATCAACCCAAAAAGTAAAGTGGTCTCGAGCGACGAGAACAAGTCGGTTTCCAAAATCAAATATTTTAGTTGTCAAAGATCTTTAGTTGATGAAAAAAGATGGCCAAAATAGGATTCCACAACCAAAGATGTTATATAAGAAACAACGTAACGACTACATTTATGGGATTTTTTGACAACATAGTTCCATAACTCAACAAACCTCGAAAATACTTTTTGTTGGTTTTTTTTATACTAAAACTTTCATGATACGAGGATATTTGAAAGAAATGTTTGAGGGTCCCATTAGACTACATCTAAGGATAACTTAAACAAGGTATTCATACCTACAAGATCAAACTAACTAAGGAGGACATATGAGAAGCTAGCACAAAAAGAATATGGTTTTCACCTCAAAGGAAAAACCGTGGTAACTCAATTTTTGTTTTTTTGAATAACTTTCATAGATTGTAATCAATTCATGAGTAGGTGATTATTATTGATCAAGAATGACTTTAAAGAGAAGCTTAGTAATTAAATATGTAAGTTTATTTATAGTTTTAATCATGTTATCACTTGTCTTTATTACTTTTTATGATGATTCCTGATTGCTAGATTGTTTAAGTATATAAATAAAATACTCTAGTTATTGACGATTAATCACTATTTGAGGGTTGTGTAATCGGCCGTGTAGTGTTCACCCAAACTTTTACAGAAGTAGTAACTCGTTGAATCAGACAAATGAATTATGTTCAGTAATTTTATACATAGATAACACTGATAAGCAGGCCGAACCAACGTGCTTGATCGATGCTAGGGGATGACGCTAACCTATAGAATATAATTTTTTGACTGGGTTGCATTCTCAAACCTTATTATTGGTGAAATAAAATCCAGTATAGAACCTAATCTACTTGGTGAAATAAAGAATCTCGGGGATAGCCTAATGTGTTGCTATTGTACAGTTGTTCACAATATGATTTTTACAAAAGATAAACATTATACGACGAACATTTGCGTATCTCTTATTTTATTGTTTCAATCAATTACAATACTATTTTCTTTTATTATTTTTTAAGTTAATCTAATTGACATCTTAATTATATTACTTCATGTGAACTCAAATCATACTTTTCTACTACACTGCTCGTTAGTGTTTAGAATGTTAAGAATTATTCTCAATCAGTTTGACACACCATCAATACACATTTTTATCATACTACAACTGTAACTATATCTTTGGATCATACAACCATATTTTCGTAATTTATTCGACATTTTAATTGAAATCCGTTAATCCACTCACCTCTAGTCCTCCCAATCGCAACTGGGGATCTGCTATATTGGTAGACTGGACACATCGTATTAAAAAAAGGATTAGACACCTACAAGACCAAATCCATTGTATTGCATCCGCTGCTCAGCCTTAGTTTCTAAGGGAGTTTGATTTGGCGGTTTCTTACGAGTTTTCCTTTACCTTGGATAGTCAACTGACAATCATGGTAATTAGAAATGAAGTGGGGGTCTAGAGGGTGTTTGTTACCAAGAGTTCAACTTAATTATGAAAATCATAAGAAAAAATAATTTGCTCTATATAACCCTTTTTTTAGAGGTCATTTGGTGATTACATTCCCAAACTGACTTCTGAATTTTTTTCTTCATTTATACGAGTTTGGATATGAAATGTTTGAGATTTCCTTCCCAAACTGACTTCTACTTTCCATAAGTAAAAGTCAGAAGAAAAATGTTTTTCCTTCACAAAAACCTAACCTTTTTTACTTCCAAAGATCATTCTGAAATTGAATACTCAAACTAACTTCTGACGTTTTGTTTCTATAAGTCAAAAAATAACTTTTGTGGTGGTATTAAACGCGGATACCATAAGCAGAAGCCAGAAGAAACTATTTTTTCTTCTGACTTCTATCTAAACTTTTTTGCTTCCAACTTCTAGCTTGCTTCACAAAAAGATGACTTTCCCGCATCTATAAGTAGTTTTGAAAGATTATTGCCAAACTGACTTCTGACTTTTCAACTTTTAATAATCGAAAAGCAACTTTCGAAAGCCGAAAATAACTTCTAAGAGCACTTCCTATGGAATCAACAAACTTGAAGTTTTGATCCCATTATGGACTCAACAAACATGAAAAATGAATGTACAAACCAACAAAAATTGATTTTGATCTCACTCAGCGTTGTTGAGTGATATGGAACATGTAGCGCGCATGTGATGAAAGAGTGGGCGAGCTAGAGACCAACGCTGGCACGTGAGCCAACAACACTGGCGCTTGTCTTTCCATCGCCCGTTGTTAGTTGAAATGCCATCGTTTTTCATAAAAGCGCCAACGGCTATTGCGCCTTTTTGTTTCCCTATAAATTCAGTTCATCTCTAGACTTAAAACTCACACCTTCTTCATCACTACCTCAAAATTACACAGTTTCGTACCATCTCTAAAAAATTTTTCAAACAAAACTATTCATATCAACTCAATCTACCAGAAAAAATCTCATCTCTATAAATTTCATTTCTAACAAGTATGGCATCCTCACAACAATGATCATAACAAACACCACAACAAACACCACAACAAACACAACAACAATCACAACAACAATCACAACAAGAAACACAACAAAATACACCACAATCACAACTAAGAAACACAATAATTCGTGGTGTCAAGTATACGATGGATGAAGACGAGTCACTTTGAAGAAATTATATATTATATACACTGGATGAAATCAATGGTATTTATCAAGAAAAAAAAACTTTTTATGATGAGAATTTACAAAAATTTTGTGAAGAAACAGGTAACCCCAATAAACGTGATGCCGATGGGTTGTCTCATCGTTTTCACGGAATTTCAGCAGCCTTTAGTGAATATTTAGATGTGATCACTCAAATGTGGGACAACAGAAGAAGTGGTGAAGGCGAACCGGATGTGGAACGAAGATGACGGGAATTGTGGAAAAGATCCCACAAATTGAGCTTCCAACATGAAACTTGTTTCACTATTTTGAGGGTGCTTAACAAGTTTAATCCATTCTTGATGGAAAGTAATCAAGTGCCTGAAAGATCACCACATGGTCCAATCTCGCAGGATTTTCAGAATGGAGGGCCTGCTTCCTCACTTGATGGAACTCCAAGTAGTCAGGAACAACACAACACTAATCTAGATGTTAACACCAATGTCAAGAGAAGAAGAGGAGGTGGTCAGAAAGCTGCAAAAGTAGCGAGAGACGCAGCTCCACGAGCATTAAAAGGAGGTTCAAGCGAGTTCAACTATGCTGATCACAAGGAATTCGAGATGCAGATAGAAGCAGATAGAGTCAGGGACCATGTCATTGCTTTAAATAATCAACGAAAAAGTCGTCTTTCGCGAGAACAATACTATAGGGATTGTAAGATAAGCAAGTAAATCTCCTTGAACACTTCAATAATGAAGTGAACGACAACTTGCTGCATAGACTAAGGAAATGGATGCGGCCGAACAACAACAAGTCGAGGCCGAACAACCACAAGTCGTTGCCGAACAACAACAAGTCCCTGAACAAGTCCCTCAACAAACTGGCCAGTGAATGTGGAAGAAGACGAATATGATGCCTCGGAAGAAAACAAAGCTGAATACAGTCTTTTTAACTGATTTCAATTCTTTTTTAGTTAAATTTAACTTAATTGTACTCGTTTATTTAAAATTACTTTAAATATAATTGCCTCAATTTTAATTTTAAGTGTAATCGTTTAAACAAACAACTTTAAATAAAAAAACATATTAATTAAAATAAACAACAACACTAATTGAAAATAACATTTATCTACCTCTCCCATCTCTCTCCCTATGTATCTTCCTCACCCCCGCGCATCGTCTCTTGCTCCTTTTAAATCCCGAATGTGCTTAGTTAGATCTTTTCTTAGTTGTCCATAGATTTCCCGGTTTTGGAGTCTGTCAGTGGAAAATCTATATTATCTTGACGGACGCCCATGCTCCACCACAAGATTCGACACCAAAGCTTCATCTGGAAAAGTCGTCCAGGTTGAGTCACGTCTGGTTTCTTCAATGGCCATGTTATGCAGAGTGATATAAGTCAGTATAATTTTGTTCATTTCTTAAAGATCAAAAAAGCGTGCTAGCCGAGATATGATGCAAACTTCCTTTTCAGTGTGCCAAAAGCGTGTTCAACATCCTTTTTGTATTTCATTTGTTGGGTGTTAAAGTACTTCATATCCTTCAAAGAAGTCGATCCAAAATCTACCTGTTTATAAGCTTGAACCATAGTTGACCATTCTGGATAGATTTCGTCTGCTAGATAATAACCTTGAGTGTAGTGATAACCGTTGATGGTGAAATTACAATGCGGCGCGATCCCATTTTTAAGATCTTCAAACAATAGTGACTTATACAAAACGTTGAGATCGTTATTTGAACCCGGGAGTCCAAAAAAGGCATGCCAAAACCAACAATCATAGCTAGCAGAAGCTTCCAAAATTACAGTTGGTTTTGGATAATGACCCTTATATTGGTCTGCCCATTCAACAAGACATGCATGCAACGTCCATTGCATGCAGTCAAGACTACCTAACATTCCTGGAAAACCCCTCGCGGTGTTTTCTTCAGTTATTCTTTGAACATCTTCTTGAGTATACTTTCTTAAAAAGGTTGGACCAAAATGATCGACTATTATTTCTCAAAACAATTTGACATACCTAAAGGCGGTTGTTTTCCCAATACGGATGTAATCACATGTGGAATCCGCTGGTACCCGTAACATAGTATACGGAGGGCTGAAGTGTCCTTCGGGACTAAAGCCTCGTACATGTCGTGCATCATACTGATAATTAAATATAGGTTTTACCTGACAAAGCTCGACAATCATCCTTTGCGTCAAGTTATGGCTCATGCAGAATCGTCGTTGAAAATCCTCATCGGAATAGACACAATCATGATTAAAATAATCATGCATCATCTTTTCGTGGTAAAAATGTCGATGTCGCCACGTCCATCTTCTAGTTGCAACTTCATATGGCTCTAAAGGCTTTGATATGATCCCGAATTGTAATTACAACATAAAATATCGCCTTCTTCTATCTGCATCTTCATCCATTTGACACAAAAACTCCATATACATTTCTTCTTCTTCTTCTTCATACAACATTTCATCCATCTCCATATCTTCCTCAGAAGAATCAAAATCAGAATTCATGGTTGAAAATTGAAAGCAATTGAAATTAAGAAAAGATTGATCAGATGAAAGATCATTGTGAATTTGTGAGATCAAACTCGAGTCGTATTTATAGAGGTAGAAACTAGCCGCTCCAGTGACCGTTTAAAAGTAGTCGTTAACGATCTTGGTTCAAACGCCAACGTCTTTCTTACAAACGCTAGCGATTTTACGAAGAGCGCTCGCGTTTGTCCTTCAACGCCAGCGTCTGCACTTCGTTCTCGCGCTTGACGGTCAGCAGTCCACTTCTTTCCCATAGTGCAAAATCCCATTTGACCATCCACCCGGCTCAACAGAAATTTGAGTTTGAACATTGCCATAGGAGTTGCCTTAAAATGCTATTCAAATTTTCAGTGTCGTCAGCTCGTGCTGTAAGGTGTTGTTGGGTTAAGTGAGCGCAACCCTCGTGTTTAGTTGCCACCATTGAGTTTGGAACCCTGAACAAATTACCGATGATAAGCCGGAGGAAGGTGAGGATGACGTCGGATCAGCATGCCTCTGATGCCCTGGACGACACACATGCTACAATGGCCGGGACAAAGGGTCGCGATCCCGCGAGGGTGAGCTAACCCCAAAAACCCGTCCTCAATTCGGGTTGCACGCTAAAAACTCGCTTGCATGATGCCGGAATCGCTAGTAATCGCCGGTCAGCCGTACGGCGGTCAATTCGTTCCACACCACTAGCGGTAGATTCAAGGGTAACAGTGAAAAAAAAAAGTTAAAAAAATCCAAGTTCCAAGAAGGCAAGAACCGACGGATGGCGAAAACAAAATGATCGTCTTTTAGGTATTCACATTTCGCATTTGAAATCTCCGCTGGACAATTCAGAACTCCTCCTTGTGAAACCCAGGGCGTAGATTTTGATACTGAATTTTGCTGGTGATGATGGTTCTGATCATCCCCCTCATCTCAGAAGCAGGTAAGAGAGCAGCTTAATTATACCAGGTTTATGCACAATCTAATTTTACTTGTTTCATCCATCTTCAATTTCAGTAAAATTCACAATTAATGTGGCCCTTTGTGTGAGAATAATATGCTAATTACAATATCTAGAACAAAAATCATCCCATAATTTTGAAAGTAATCAATAATTTGGCCCTTTTTGTATTGATTCTTGTTTAACTATGCGGATTAGGTTACCATTATGGCTTGACATACTTTCTTAAAAAAATTATTTAATTCGATAAAATCTTTAGCACATGGTTCAGTTTTAATTATCAGAATGATGCCGAAGCATTTTGTCTCTCACGAGGTTTTTGCTTATATAAGTTGAGCTATGGCCGTGTTGGTCGGTCAAATATACCAGATGCATGATGGATTGTATATGTAAATTTCTAGAATTTAACTTCAATTTTCTTCGATAATGGGTATGGTTTGTGATGTGACATTTGGCTGGCACTGAGTATTGTAATCTTGCAGATGTTAAGGTGGTAAAGCTTGGGTATACGCTTAAGATTCATCATTCGAATTCGTCTACATCACAAGTTCCCCTTCAGAAAAACAAAAGTATGGCAGATTGGTAATGAAGGGGCTGGTTGTGGGGATTCAGCCTTTGTTCATAAATGAAATAGAACTGAATATGAATGAAATAGATTGAAATGAGTAAGTTTTCCGAGCATAAGTGACAAGTTTACTAAGGCGGCACCAATCTGAAGTTGTTCATGTGATTTTATTCAATTTTGCAGAAACATGTGATCTAATTGGTATTGTCTGGGTGGGATTCATTGTTCGCTTTCTCGAAGGAAGCAGCATGAGGTACCATGTATTACAGTCTATGCAATGAATATGTTTATAATCTTGCGTGTGAGTCCAAAGTATTTGTTGACTGGCAGGTAGCTAGGTTTCAATATCTGTCTAGTTTTGTCAGTTACAGACTACTCATATATACAAAATAGAAAATTTTCTGGAACAATGATTAGCTTCATCATTTTCATTTATCGTCCACAGAACAATGTAAATGTGAGTAAAACTGTGTCAAAATCTGAAAGCTAATGGTAGTTCAAATTCCATAGTTGAATTCGTCATAATTCAAAACTTGTGCGCTTCAATATTGATGTTCTAGAAATCCAAAATACCGAGCTTACTTATTTTTGATCTATTTTTTTGAATAGAAAGAATGGTGAGTCATATTCTTATTTACTTGATATCCAAAACTTATTTTAGAAATATTAGCCCTTGAATTGGTTTTGAGTGCGTGAAAATCTAAGAAGTCTTTAGACATTATATATGTTTCGTTAGAAAGAATGGTGAGTCATATTCATCAATTTTTCTTTGTATGTTGTTCTTTTATATTGTCTAATTTCAGAAAAGCACAAGTTTGAATGGGTAAAGAAGTTACGAAAGAGGGGTCTCTTTTATTATCTCCTATATTTATGTCTGGTAATCTCAATTTTGCTGGGAAAACACGTACGAACCATGTTTCCCCTGCAGCAATGTTCCTCATACTATGAGTATAACCTTTCATATATTCTGAAAATGAGGAACCAGTCTTCATTTGTTTTCATGGGCTTTAATTGACATGGTATTAAATACTGATTAAGGGAAATGATGAGATAATAAAAACAATTCTTTTTCTGTATCTAGTTTCCTTATTCGTTCCAAAATTTTTTAACAACCACATTCAAAGAACCGTATTAATGAGTGTGAATCACCAATCTTTCTAAAACAGTCTATATAAATATAATATCTATATAAGACATCTTGTTAATCTCATTTCTTTCTTACACCTAGATACTCTCTTTGTTGTTCTTTTATTATTTTGGTTTAATTTTTTTACTGAGAAATGGCAGATATATCAGCCCTCAAGCAAAAACTGGCTGATCTCCTTGCTCAAAACTTCAAGGATGTACGTGGCTGACAGATGAACTTTTGAATAGGGTTTAATCTTGTAGTTTTGTTGATTTTACTTTGATAACTACTAATTTCCACAGAATATTCTTCAATTCTGGATATTGTTAATGAGAATTGTTTTAATGGGTAACAATGTAACTTGTAAACTTGTTGATGATCGCAGGGTACACTGGGAAACCAGTATAAAGTGTGTCAAAGTTTACGCAGCGACGATGACGCTTGGTTTATTGTTATTGCACTAGAACTGTTCTGTACCGAAACGGAAAAGAGATTTAGAGAAATTAACGAGAAACACATGTGATAATTTTTGAACAAACACTCTTTTGTGACATTATTTTTCGTTTTCGTCTTTGCTCATACTAACATTCTTATTCTACGGGCAGGAAACCTTACATGGATATACCTGCAATCGCAATCTATGTTGAAACTATAAAAAGTAGCAGCTTATGGTACGTGGTATGACCATTTATTTACATAGCCCTCAACATTAACTATATGAATTTAAGATCTAATAAATTGACAAGATATATGCCATTCAGGAAAATGAGTAGTTAAATCAAGATAATGAGATGTTTTCTATGTGCGTTTCAATGCTGCATAAACAATGACTGCACACACTAGTTGAACTGTCCATTCTATTGAAGTCACTTGGATCAATTGTGTATTAGCGTAACTGAAACTTATTATGGATGCCATTAGTATTCTTGTCTTTGTTTTTGTGACTAAGCTACAGATCTGGAAAAATTTTGTTACCATTTAAGATTGCATTAATTAGACTCCGAGCGCCTTATCCTTAGTTGGAAAAAACAACTCGGGCTTAGTCTTTTACCTCCAATCAAGCAATTTTCAGTGGATTCTTCTTATCTTTATTAGCTACTAGGAGGAAACTGTATTCTGGAAAATTCCTAATTTCCTAATTTCTTGATTCATGTGGTGTTGCAGTATGGGGTCCGATAAGTTAACTCAGGCTTGTTGTGAATATATGCAAAGTAGCTGTGCGAACCACATAGTAGGGTATGCAAGAAGCTTCTTCATACTCTGGCTTGTGAATTGTGATTAATTTCTTTCTTTCTCTTCTTACTCTTTTTACCTGTCAATGTTTTTCTTTAGCTGTCACAAGGCAATGATGAAGCTAACCTGTGAGTTTAATCGCACAAAAGATGTATTTCAGAAAATTATTGAGGTAGGTTATCAGTAGGAATCATAATCTGTCAATTTTGTTAAATATTTTCTAACGGCAACATCCATGCAAATGTCTTTCAAATTGAGAAGGTTTAGTGGTCGTCAACACCAGACATGAACAAAACCACGACTTTAACTTGTATCAGAGAGGTGTTCCTATGGTCCCTTTTTTATTTGGTTTGCTCTTGGGACAGAAAAGTATTATAATCTTTGCTGATCTGACATGTCTGTATTTTTTTTTTCCTGTTGTGTATTTCTTTTATAATGTGTAGCTAGAGCGGGAGATCAACATTTTGTCTGGAGTGGGACCGCAACCAGCACCACCAAATTACAACTGTTTGACTGGGGAGGAAGTGCCAATAGCACCACCTACTTACAACGCTGTGACTAGAGCTGAAGTGCCACCAACGCCACCAGAGCAGAACTCCGTGACTGGAGCAATAGCGGTACCAGTGACACCAACTTACAACTTTTTGACTGGAACAGGAGCGCCATCATCGCCACCAAGTCGCAACTCTTTCACAGGAGCAGGAGTTACACCAGCGCCCCCACCAATTCGCTACTTTTTAACTGGAACGAGAGCGCCACCATCGCCACCAACTCACAACTCTTCCACCGGAGCAGGAGTTACACCAGTGCCACCACCAACTCGCAATTTTTTGACTGGAGCGAGAGTGCCACCAGTTATACCAACTGACAACTATGGAGATGCACCAGCACCACCAACTCACAACTCCTTGACTGGAGGAAGAGCGATGCCAGCGCCACCAACTCACAACTCTTTGACTGGAGCAAGGGCAACACCAGCGCCACCAAAGCACAACTCTATGACTGGAGCGGGAGCCCCACCTCTGCCAACTCACAACTCTTCGACTGGAACACCACTAGCCCCACCCACGCCACCAACTGACAACTCTTGGGCTGGAGCGCCACCAGCCCCAGCAGCGCCACCAACTTACAACTTTTTGAGTACCAAAAAGAGAGCGAGAGCACCACCAGCTTAGACGCATTTTTCATCAATCTTCTTGCAAGCCCATTGTTTCCGTACTTGTGATCTCGTATCTTGAGGTCTTACTGTCTGCTCTTTACACTTACAACGGTGCACAATCTTCCCATCAATAATACAATCTTCCGTTATTGAAGAAAATACTTCTTGAAAACTCCGAGCATTCAGTGTGTCTTATTTCCTTCTCCCAATCTCTTCTTTTGTTGGAAACATTATTTTCACATAAGGTCATACGATGCCTCTGTGCTAGTAGTAGTAGGGTACTTGAATTATACAGAATCCACTTTCACATTGCTGGGGCAGAGAGTCGAACTCCAGACCTACATTCTTCATTCCAAATGTTGTTTCTTATTTGGTCATCATAGATGCTCTTTGTAAAGGGGGTCTAGTTGATAAAGCTTTGCTTCTCTTCTCCGAAATGCATAGAGATTCAAATGTGGTACCCACTGTAGCTGTTTACAATTCTTTGATCAATGGACTTTGCAATTCAGGCCGGTTGAATGAGGCAAAGAGAGTCTTTGACGAGATGGTTAGTAGAGGAATCTCTGCCGATGTAACTACATATAATTGTATGATTGATGGTCATTGCCGGCATGCTCAATGGGAAGAAGCAAGAAGATATTTTGATGAGATGCTGGATCGGGGGGTTTCACCAGATACAGTAACCTTTAATATATTAATAGATGCACATTGTAAAGATGGGATGACAGAAGATGCTTGGGGGTTATTTAAACTGATGGACAAGTTAAACATAAAAGCTGACCAGATTACTTATAACTCAATGATCGATGGTCTATGTTTGACAGGTCGGCTGCAAGAAGCGGTGAAACTGTTTGACTCCATGATGGATAGAGGCCTTCAACCGGATGTTGTCAGTTGCAATATATTAATTGGTGGGTACCACAAGAATCGTAAGTTGGATGAAGCTATGCAACTATTCAAGAAAATGAAACAAAATGGATTGAAACCCGAAATAGTTACTTACAATATATTATTAGCAGGACTATACCGAGACGGAAGAATGAAGACTGCAAAGAGTTTGTTTAATGAGATGCAAACTCTCGGTGTATCTCCAAATATTGTCACATACGGTGCAATGTTGGACGGGTACTGCAAGAATGGATACATTGAGAGAGCAATAGAACTGTTTGAATCCATGGAGGATACTGGTATCTTAGCTAATGTTCATATATACAATATTCTTATTCATGGTTTGTTCAAGGCTGGCAAGTTAGAAGATGCAAGTAAAATGTTTATTGAGATTCCGAAAAAGGGATTAGAGCCTGATGCAGTAACATATACCACAATGGTCAATGGCCTCTTTCGAAGCAAGATGTTACTCGAGGCTAACAAATTAATCATTGAAATGAAAGATAAGGGTTGCTTACGAGATGCTAGAGCATTTGATACCATTATCAAGGGTTTTCTTATAGAAAAGGAAACTGTCAAGGCATTGGAATTTTTCCAGAAGATGCGTGAAAGAAAATTTGCACCAAGTGATTCTGTTAGCTGTTTGTTAGTGAACACTCTCTCTGCAGATGAGTTAAAAAATCTCTAGTATTGTAATTGCTTAGGTAACAGCGAAAATCTGAATCTCTATCAAGTTTCAACATATTTAGATGAATATTGTTTCTTCACTCGTGTCTTTTTTGGCAGCTTAAATTGCTAACTGTTGATTTTGTTTATGGAGTTCTCTGTCTTACTATAGATGTTTTACTCATTTGAACATCATTCACAAAAATAGGATTTTTCTGGAAATTCTTAGGTTGTGTTCATGCGCAAGGTTGCAGGTGCTGCAGCACTTAGAGATGTAGCTATTGCATAACGAAATGGGGATTTCTTTTAAAAGAGGACATGGGAAGCTTAATAGGTACGCTCAGATTTTGATATATTTCATAAGTCCGTAATGTGTCCTGCTGTAGTCTGTTTGCTTAAGTTTCTCGTGCACCTAGATCACTTCTAATGTTGCTATCAGCATTTAATAAAGTTGTATTATTGTTATTTTATTAACTTGGCATATATGGATATTCGTATATTCTCTTTATTTAACTCATCATTATTGAGCATCATTATTCATTACATACTTAGAAATTAGGAAAACATAAGTTTTCAGCAAGCAAGATTAGCCCCTGGTGCAACACCAAGTTGACTGCAGTAAGCCTTGAAATATCTGATTCTTGCCTGGACGGCATTAGTGTTTCCACCATTGCATTCCATGCCATTGATTGCACGAATTGTTGGACCAAACCCTTTATTCGTAGTTATGATGGAATGAACGTTATTCATCCAGAACCAGAATGCTGTCTTAAACGAGATGACAGGGTTCTTTGAGACAGTTTCTGGAGCATTCAGACCATCAAATCCAATGGCTTTACCGGCTGGTCCATAATTGTAGTTCCATGATAGTTGTATGGGTCCTCGGCCATGGTATCCTTTTCCAGGAACACATGGATATTGCTTGTTTCCTTGCTGACAGTAGTTTTTCTTTGGTCCGTTTATTTCTTCTTTGTAACAGAAATCTGCAACAAGAATTTATAGCATTTAAATCATCAGGCTTCTATGAACGCATATACTAGCATTTGCATTTTGTTTGCAACAGTTGTAAAATAGCTTACGTCCGGTTTCATGTGTAACATGAGCGAAGAATGCAGCGATTTCACGTTTAGAAACCTCGAGATTTCCAGTACCAAATCTAGGATACGACTTAGCGGCCTCTAGAAAAGCGTTACGAGTATAGAAAGTCTTCCCAGCACAACCTGCACCAGCTTTACTAATGATCCCATTAAAAAAAGCTGGTGTCACAATGCTAGCAACAGTGGCACCATCAGTAGGAGGAGTTGCAATAACACCAGCAAGAGCTGCAATTACCAGAACAAGATTTGTGTAGTTAAGAGCAGCCATTTTTCTAGAGGAGGAAAGAAAGTAAAGGAGTAGTGGGTGTGATGAAGATGAGAAAACTCGACTGCAATCAGAGGTATTTATATTATAGATTTAATCTTGCACACATTTGCATCTCTTCTTTCTTTTCCATTACTAGTAATTAATATTGTGCATTGACTTAGACTGAGGCTGGGTTTTACCTGTACTTGTTGGCTTCATCCGGTTACATGAAGAACTGAAACTTCTCAATACAAAGACTTCAGACTTTCTCCAGTAAGTAGACACAATGACCCGGCAGAGGGAAATCAATATATGGGATGGAGGACCAGATATGGCCCCCCTCCGTCAGTCTTGGATGTGTTGCTGTTATGAATTGATCACCTAGTAACTGAGACTGCGTATTCCTAAAAAGCCACCGGAAATTTATTTTAGACCCTTAAAACAGTTGAGATATTGCTGAGGATATTCTTATACTTGTAGAAAGTAGAAACAGTCCAGTCAAAGGTTGCAACCAAAAATAAACGCCGTTGCCGGGGATCGAACCCGGGTCACCCGCGTGACAGGCGGGAATACTTACCACTATACTACAACGACTTTGTTGGTCAAAAGTTTCAGTTAATTTACATAGTTCAGCTCCTTCATTTTGCCGTGCATTTGCTAGGAATGGTACATATATTGGTTGGTGTTGAAGTATATATAGTTATTAAAAGGAATTTTTTTAATATCCTTATCACCATTTAATCGCTAATTTTCTTTTTACATTTCATTTTTTTCCATTAATAACATAAAATGAATGTTACATAGAGAAGTGCAGATCAAGTCAAGAGTGGGGTTGGATCATTGATTTACAGCCAAAGGACGCAGCAATTTTTTTACGACGACAAATGAGATAAAGAAGTTACATTTTTGTTCATAAATTAGAATCTCTATTAAGTAGGTAAATGTTATCTCAAACTGGGCTAAAATATGTTTAACGGGCTCGAATACTTAATACGAAGGGGCTAAAATAAAATATTTCGAAAATTTTAATACAAAAATTATGTTTGGGAAGAAGTACGGACAATACAAAAATTATGTTAGGGAAGAAGTACGGACGGGATATAGCCTAGGTTAGTTCCTTCCTAGGCCTTCCCTGGATCAAGTGCATCAAGGAATACATAGTAACAAGAACAACATCAAGTACAAAACTGAATAATCCAACAAGGAAAAGTGAAGAAAATCAAAAGAACTATCTAGGACAAGCATGATAAAACCTATTAATTTGGAGATAGGATAACTCGATATTTGATAGGTTCCTTTTACCTATTAAGAGTTGCTCCATTCAAACATGAGCAATTTGCTCAACATCTTGACCGGCGATTTGAAGATTCGTCCAATGATCGAAGATTGTCTCGTACTTGAAAAATCCACGTACTAGAAAAATCCACGGTCCAAAAGCTACCAAAGTAAAATAGAATCACCATTAAAATGAAGGGCAAGAATCACCAACAATGGTGAGGGCTAGAAGCACTTAATGTGCGGATAATAAAAGTACACCATAAAACTAAAAACTAAAGGAAAAATAACCAAATAAATAAAATCTTATGATTAAATTGTTAAAAATAAAAAATCATCGCTCAGACTAGATATGAGCACCTAGTTTTTCGAGGAAAGAGAGTCTCTGCGAATCGGATTTTTTGAGTTTGTGACTCAGTAATTATTTTTACAGAATTTTCCATTTTCTTTCCTTTGATGGCAATCTAATCTTGCTCAGTATTCGACCAATGCTTTAATTTTCTCTTTATTTTCTGTTAATCCCTCTCTTTTTGTCTTATGATTACAATTAATCTTGATTTTACAATCCAACTTTAATCTTTTGATTTTTCTAATGAGTTGCTAACTTTTTTGGTTTCTCCATAATGTGTTTACATCTTGACTTATCTATCATGGCTTTTGCCTTTGTGTATGAAGTGATAGTTGCGTTTGCAGAGTTGGTCATTAAGGTTTTGCTTTCTTCTATGGCTTGTGTTGTTGTTCAAGGTATCTTGGAAGTTCTTCAAGAGGCATTAGGCAAGGAGATCCTCTATCTCCTTATCTATTCATTTTATCCATGAAATGGTTTTCCATAATACTTTCCACAGCTCATATTACCAAAGAAGTGCAAGGAATCAAAGCAGCTAGAGGTGCACCTCCTATAAATCATTTGCTCTTTGCAGATGATTGTCTTATCTTTACTCATGCCAATTTAACCAGTGTGAACAATATTCTTCAAATTTTAGAAGATTTCAGCTCACAATCTGGTCAAGTCATAAATTTTGACAAATTATCCATTTCATTTAGCAACAATTTGGGTCCTTCAGTGTGTGACACTCTTAGTCATATACTTGGTATTAAGAGTATGGATAGCAAGGAAAAGTATCTAGGTTCCCCTATTCTCATTGGTACGTCTAAAGTTAAATCTTTTGAAGACATTAATTCTGCTTTTGAAAGAAGACTCTCTACATGGAAAGGAAGTAATATGTGTCAGGATGGTAGGCACAATAGTTAAAGCAGTTCTGAATGCAGTCCCACAATATCAAATGAGCACATTCAAAATCCCCAAGAAATTAATCAAAAAGCTAGACACACTGCAAAGAAAGTTCTTCTAGGGTTATAAGGCTAACAAAGGTAATAATCCAATATCTTGGAATAACTTATGTATTCCAAAAGAATTGGGAGGTTTATCGTTTAGGTAATTGGAAACGTTGAATCATGCCCTTCTCTGCAAACTGGCATGGAGAATTCATATGCATCCTGATTTATTAAGTTCTCAACTGATCAAGGCTAAATATTTCAAACATGAATAATTTCTACATATTCATCAGGATAAAGGCAATTCATCTTGGATCTGGAAGGGGGTTGAGGTTGGACTTAAGCATCTTCAACAAAATGTAAGTATGGAAGTAAAAAATGGCAGGAAAACTCGTATCTGGTATGACACTTGGATTATAAATCTGAATTACAAGCCTACACCATCTTCTCTAAGCCATCTGGGCTATATATATGTTTCAGAATTAATACTTCCTTATACTTCAACTTGGAATATCAATCTGCTCCAAACACTCTTTTCTCCTGAGGTTGTGGACAAGATTTCTAGAATGCAGATCATAATTGATGAAGAAGATATAACAAGATGGTCACATACAAGAGATGGTTTATTCACTGTGAAGAATGCATATAATAAATTAGTAGAAGACAGATTCCATTTCTATGAAGCTAACAACACAGTCTCTAAGGAAGTTTGGAAATCCCTCTGGAAAATGTAACTGCCACACAGAGTCAAGCTGTTTATCTGGAAGTGTCTCAAGGACATTATTCAGACAAATGATAAAACCGCTGGATTCAATAATGACATCGGTCCTCACTGCAACATATGTAATCGTCAGGAAGAAACTCTCTTCCATTTGCTACTCCAATGCAGACACTCCAGAGCAGTTTGGAGTCTCCTTAATATTAATATTGATCATGTTGCAGTGAATTGTAGCAGTATCAAAGAATGGGTTATTTCCTGGTTTGATAGTAATGCCACGAATTGAGCAGAAGATCAAGATAAATGGAGGGTGACACTCATGGTTGGTTATTGGATCATTTGGAAAGAACGATGTGCATATATCTTTCAGGAAAAATCTCTCAACCCTCCTCTTACTGTCTCTAGAATTAATATGCATTTACATAATTTTCTGCTGGCAGGTCAACAGAGTATTACTATGGAGCCACAAACTAATATTATTCAACAACAACTTAACAATATAGCAAAAGTTTATGTGGATGCTTCTTTTGATTATCTTACTAATTCCATTAGCACTGGTATGGTGCTCATTTCTACTGCAGGTGAATATGAAGGGATCAAAGGATCTTATGCAAATGGAATAATCGACCCAAAAGCCGGAGAATGCATGGATGTCTTAGAATCTCTGAGTTGGATTAAAGAACAAAATATTGAAGAGATTCATCTGATTGTTGATGCTGAGACGGTGTTGAATTCAATCATGTCAGACGCATCTCAAGTTAGATGTGAGAATAACAATTTAATTTCAAGTATTAAAACTATAGTTTCATCTTTTAAATTCTGCAAAGTTTCTCATGTTAAGAGAGACCTAAATAACTTAGCAGACTGCATCTCTAAAAAAGTAAGGAGAGACAAACTGCTTGTAGAAGAGTATATTGATTACTCTCCTTGGATTTCATGTGTTCTGAGAAGGCATTCTATGCCTGACTTTCATTAAATAAAATAAAATAAAATTCACTTTGTTATCAAAAAGAAAAAAAAACTAGATATGAGCAAAATAGGTTCTTAGAAAAAGTTAGTTTCTTTGGTTTTCTTTTTATGGAGAGAGTGGAGAGATAAATTATCACAAAACTTTAATTGGTAAACTAGTAGTTAAGTATTTTGGGCTTTGGACATATGATTTTGGGATCAAACCGCTTCTCCAATTGGGTGTATATATGCATGTAAATGTATTTGTTTCACACTAGTCTGAGCCTTGGTCATGTATACACCTAATCAGTAGGGGAAGAGACTTGATCCTAAGACCTCACCCTCAAAGCCCAATTTACTTAACCACTAGGCTAACAATTAAATTTTGATAAGAATATTAAGATAAATCCTTTTGATAAATATTTTCCAACAATCTCCCACTTATATTTTCTTAAAGCATTAGCAACAATTTATATATATATATATATATGTGTGTCCGTAAACATATATATGTGTCATTCGATTTGAACATTTTCATAGTGTTAGACTTTCTAATGTCAGTATATAGAGTGACATATGTCTTGAAATCCAATCCTATGAGATAAAAAAAAAGTCCAACACACAAATATATACTAAGATTTAAGTCCAAAAGACATCAAGTTACGACCTTGTGCTTATATCCCAATTTAAATGAACGTTCTAGAGGAATGTCCAAGTTCTCATATGACGCCACCATACTTTCAAATTCATATAGGTGAATTTATCAAGAGTACTCATGTAGCTTCATACCCACTCTAAAGAGAGTTGTAGGCCTCATATAGATTTTGAAAAAACTCAACCTCCACTCGCTTTGGGATATTATGCCATTTGAAATCTATGACTATATCTATATCACTTCTCAATTGTTTTTACTTTTTAACTTATTTCTTGGGATCTCCAATCTATAGGTAGATTATCCATTACAAACGACTCAATACTAATGTGTATAAGTCTCATGCCGTTAGCAGTATTACACATATTTTTTATTGTTAATCCTTTCATCAAACGATTAACCAAATTTGCTTCAGACTTTACGTGATCCACTTTTATATCACCAGTTGTGAGAACTTTTTTAACTATGTTGTATTTTTGAAGAATTTGTTGTCTCTTATGATTTTAATAGTAATTTTGAACTCTTACATTATCTACTTTACTATCGCAGTGGATCAAAATGGCTGGTACCGGTCTATCCCATATATGGATTTGCGGTAGTAGGTTTTTCAACCAGCCTTCCTCTTCACTAGCTACTGCTAGTACTACCAATTCAGACTCTATTATATACTGAGCTAACATAACTTGTTTCTTGGATTTCCAAGCGAAACCGCCTTCAGCAATATTGAATAAATATTTACCCGTGGCCTTATAGTTATATAAAAGTGTATTCCAATCAACATGACATTATCCTTCAAGGACTATGAAAACTTTTCATAGCGCAATTCTAGGTTAAAGGTTATTTTCAGATGCCGCATAACCCTCTCAACTTCCAACCAGTGCTCCATACCTTGATTACTAGTAAACCTGCATAAAAAAAACCATCGCATATGCATTATTGTCTAGTACAATCAATTATATAAAAAAGATTACTAATAGTTATACTAGAATATTCGTTATGTACAATGTTATTTTTAGTATTCTTAAAAAATTTAAAACTAAAATCAAAGGGAGTACAAACAAGTTTACGATCAAAATAGTTATACTTCTTAAAAATCTTTTCAACGTAATGAGATTGATCTATAGAAATATCATCATCAAATCCAGTACTTTTAATTCCAAGAATTACACTCCTTTCCCCGCAAGTCTTTCATGTCAAAGTTAGAGCATATTCTTAGTTTCATTAGCTACAGAAAAGTTTGAATAAAAACTCGACAAGTCGTCCACGGTAAATGATAATTCATATACATTCTCAAACTTATAATATATGCATTGTCACTTTCATTAATTCTGGAACTACTTTTTCAATCATCAAATTTTCAAACTTTTCATGACATCTCTTAGGAGCTTGTTTCAAACTCCATTTATATTATTTGTTCTCTATAAATAAAATTGACGTTTTCTGACCGTTGAGGATTTTAAGGAAATTAATCCCCATAAATAAATTTCATTATTTAAAATTGATTTGTCAAGTAATATGAAAAATCTACTTTTCTAGAGAGAGAAACATAATTTTTTTTAACCTTCAGAATTCTGAGCAAGAATTAGGAGAGTTATAGAATTCAATCTTTCACAATGCAGGGAATTATAATAAGTGTTTGTTTTTCATGATGTATTGATGATAATTTATATGGATCTTACCTCTCATATAAAGGAGTGACTAAGTTGTGCTTCTTCAGGGACTGACGAAGATGGATAAGGAACTAATGCTCATGTGATTGTAGAGAGGCTAGTGGGATATAATTTCTTGCTTATTCTTATATCGTTGATCTCTATTTTAGTCCTTAATCAAATTCCATATTTTTTGGGATTATCCGTGCTTTGGCCATAGAAATTTTAATTGCTTGTGTGCAAGCTATAGTGCTACATTACGACCATCGACTAAATCTGAGTTACAACCTCTTTAAACAGTAATCCAACCCGAAATTTGTTTCTAACATCCAAGAATAACATAAAATCTTATCAAAATTACTTATAATATCTTTCAATACTCGTCTTCATTAGAAAATATTTTCACAATTTAAATTTCTGGATTTTCATCTTTCTCCTCAGTTTGACACACAGTTGGTTCATACATTTTAATTATTTTATTTTTTGACACAATTAGTTGGGCTAAAATCCCAAAACCAAGAAAAAAAATAAATCACAACAAAATAACAACAAGGAGTGACCATGGGTTGGCATGGACCAAACTTCATTTCATACACATTCAATCTAATTCATTGTGAGTATCAAATTTAGCTTCTACATCCAATCTAGCATCCAATGGATTTGCATCTAATTGATGTGCGGATGGACGGATTCGTAACACCCCGTGTTTTTAACATGGCGCATGCTAAAAGATGCGTCATGGTATGAAATGAAGCTCAAGTTCAGTTGCGTACTAATAGGAATATTGGCCTCGGCCAATACGGTGCCAAAATGACGCATTAAGTTGGGAATATTGGTCAAGGCCAATATGGCACCAAGAGGGTGTAAGATGTAAGCTATATTATCCAAAGGTCAATCTCGCATCAAATGATGCATTTGGCCAGTTGGGTAGATGTCCTTGAGAAAAATTAGTGCTAACATAGCACATTACCATGTAATTGTCCTAGGGCCAATATAGCATCACTGCGTTGCATCAGGCCAGAGCCAGCTGGTTTAGGAAATGTTCAGCCATCATGGCCGGACATTGGAATTGGCTTATGGGACAGAACTGAATGTACAACCATCATAGAGGGTTATTCAGAAATAAATGACAACGACCATGAATAGTAAAGCAAGCACCTCAAAAGTGGTACTTGGTGAATGTCATTTTCCTCCCGAACTTTCAGTTGTAGAAATGTCAATAAAACATATATAGGGAGGGGTAGTTTGTTGAATGTGCATATGCGGACCATGCACCAAGTAAGCTTCATAGATTAGGCGAAAGAGAATAAATGATGCTAAGGACTCATTTATAGTTGTGTAGCCTTTCCAATGGAGAATATTAAGCATGGGCATTGTTATATATGCCATGCCACAGACTCAGTAATGCACAACCTTTGTGCATTTTGACGTAACGGCCTACACCGACTAGGTCATTACCATTATTGCTTGGCCACGACCTTGCAAACGAATTGGCTTAAGTTGTGGTGCGTTCGAAGATGAACTACGGTCTGTGCTTGATCCTTTCAGAGTAGGAAAGGTAGTTAGGCATCCGTAATGAGTTGCATCATTTCCGGTCCAGCACGTTGTCGCTCATATCATCTAATTGAGAGATGGTTGCGACATATTGGCCTTTCATATCATCTGACCCGGTATGGAGATACAAGAGATGAATGGTGGCCAAACTTGATGAGGAAAGTTGCATTCCATTCCTTGGATTATCAAGGTGTTCGACGTAGGCATGCACCAATGACGCATTGGGTATGACCAGAAAGTAAGATATAACAATATGCAAGTTAGCGGAGCTTGCATAATTCTAGGGATCTCAGATTACTCCACGTGGCGATGCGATCTTTTGTACCCACAAGTACAAAGAGGTCAGAATCAAACGGATGCTTAACACAGATATCCATATTGGATTACGGCTTTGCTAGATACACCGTGATTTAAGCATTGTGTGTGCACCGAGAGGGATCTGATTATCCCTGATCCTGCGTTTTCAGCATCAGGCGTGCCCCCCCCCCCCCCCCCCCTCTCACACTGTGAACACGTAAATCACGAAGGCATCTATATGTTCACAAACAATATTCGCATTTTACACATGTGCTCGCACTGATGAGACAATTGCATTGATTCCTTGGCTAAAAACCTTCGGGTTTATCATAGCCTCATCGAATATCATCACCAGAGGCGTTCCCATAAGAGGAAAATAAAGAAAACGGAGTATAAAAGTAAGACTCGTGGAGTATGAAATGAACGTAAAGTGCTGAAGTGTAAATAAGACTGGGATTTACGTGGTTCAGCACTAAGGCCTACATCCACGGGGTTGTCGTTTTCACTATGCATTTGATGATTACAGAAGTAGTCGAATGACTCTGGAGCTTACATAGGTTTGCGAATTGTAAAAGGTAGACTTACACTCACAATTCTTCTCACTCGACTTCTCTCTCTTTTCTCCGATCCCCCTCTCTCTTGGTGGAGAGGGGGTATTTATAGGGTTACTACAACAAACTGACGTATTTGTGACGTTATGTTTGTAATATCATAGAAAATGTCATAAATATTATTTATGTGCGACGGTTTTAGTGTCACAGATGTATTGTGTTTTCTAAATTCCTGGAAGTGTCGGAATAGGTTATTTGCTACACGTGCCATTGTGCCGCAAATATTTATTTTTAAAATTAAAAATTAAAAAAATTAATATGAATTTTCACAACGATTTTAAGCGTCAAAAATTTATTATTTTTTAATTGTTAATTTAAAATAATTATCATTTTCTATAAGCGACGCTTCATAAATGTTGCGAATAATCATATATATATTTAACACTCAAATCTGTCAACAATATCCAATTATTAACGACATTGTATAATCATTGAGAAAAATATATTTTTATCTGCACTCTCATATGTTGCAAATAAGCTCATGGCTACGATAATAATATTTTTTGCGCCGCATGCATCTATTACAAATACCTTTCTACATTATCAACAAAATAAAATGTCATAAATATAATGGTTATGGTTGACATATATAATGCATGATAATTGTATTTTATTATAAACATTTTCATATGTCGTAAAAAAATAATTTGTACAGTCAATAGAACGTCTTACCTGATTAGAATAAATATGAATTGAGTTTTTCTTTTCAAATTTTAAAATGTCTTAGCTGATTAGAATAAATATGAATTGAGTTTTTCTTTTCAAATTTTAAAATCCACTGCGATGCTACTAGTGTTGCATAATTTTGTTGTGATCGCTAGAATGGACAATACTTTTTAATGTAAACTTAGTTTTCCATACTTTGTATTTATTTTTTTTATCATCTCCGAAAGTTTGTTTACTAGTATTATAGTTCAAAATGACAACTTCCATTAAAATGACAGGTAAACGTATCCAACAACAAAAAATCAAGATCTTTTGCAAAATGAAAGGAAAAAAAAGGTCTACAGCAAAAAAAATAAATGTAGTTGCTAAATAATATTCTTTAATCAATATCACTATCGCCACCTAATATAATACCTTCATCTTCACTGTCGTATTCACTCAAAAGACCGCCTTCTCCTTCAAGTTCTTCTTCTTCAATATAATCATCAACACCTTCAAGATCAGCAATAACAATATCTATATCAACTTCTTCAGCCGCGACATCATTCTTATTCAACCTTGAATTAGTAACTTTCTCGTTGCAACTTGATGCACTTTCAGAATTATCTTGGACGATGTGTTTTCTGTTATGAAGTGTTCATCTTGCTGATATGCCTCGTCATTATTTGGTTCTGGTCCAACCTCTTTCTCTGAGACATCATAGACATTTCGAGGAATTACATGTTGAACAACATGCCATTTTCCACGCAGTTTAAGGTCTTTAAGGTAAAAAACTTGTTGCACTTGGTCAGCAAGCACAAAAGGATCGTCTTTGTACCATGTCTGAGAGAAGTTAAGACTAGTGAAATGGCTATCTGCAACAATATTTTTCTTTCTCTTATCGGTGTCCCACCAATCACATCTGAAAAGATAAACTTTCTTTCTATACAGGTAACTTGGCTCTAAGACATCTGTTAACACACCATAAAAATCAACAAAATTAGACTGGTGCTCCCCCTTTACTATAACACCACTATTTTGTGTTCTCAAATTAACTTCCTGTTCCCTTGTATGAAATCGAATTGCATTAGTGATACACCCACTATATCGCACTACACGTGGATCAGGACCAACTGCTAGTGAATATATTTCATCTGAAACATTAGGAGAATTCTCTTCTTGCAAACGATTCACCTACAAAGTGATAAAATGTTAAATCTAATCCCAATGATAGATTTCACAAAGTCCGAGCAACCGTAAGAACCAAATAACATAAAGAAAGATGAATGCAACATCTTTAAGGATACCCAATAGAATATCAGTTGGAAAGGGACAGATCGTGTGCATCGATATCATCTTGACCAGAAAGTAATTGATTTTTTAGCTATATATTGCCTCAAACAGATTAGCCTGGAAACACTTACTCGAGCCAAACGTGATATTATCCTTTTCCAACTTCGTCCTCAACTACGCTAGATTCACCTGAAAAACTAGGAAAATATATGGTTAGCCTACTCCACTAAAATTGACGTAACAATACAAGTACAACTTGAAGATAACAAACAGTAAGAGAGTTCACTTGGAAGCATAAATATAATTACAATCTCCAAAGAAAAAATATTTAGTCTCCCATCACATTAACAAGGAAACAAAAAGAACAAAATGAAACAAAATGGAGGCATAATCTTATTAGAAGTCTAGATCATAATCGAATTATATTTTATTATGTAGGATCATACGGTTTAACTTGTACTAATATCCAATCACTATCATTCATACCTAACTAAAATCTAAATGAATTAAGTTAGGACTAACAACTTAGCAACAGAGGGTTAGCTGAAACGAAAGGCAATGAGTAAAAAAGCTTTGAAAATAGGAAATCTTTTCTGGAAGGTTTTCATTTCCAACTTGCAGATACTCTTTCTATCCCTCTTCCCTCTCAACTTATTTTCCCCTTACCAGTTCTGTATTTGTTTAATACGTACTTCTTAACATCTTCGTCCAATAAGCCTTCTCCATAATTATTTGATTCAACATCCTACTGGTACTTAGAGACATTTTGTTGTTTAAAAAATGAAAAAGAGAAATCAGAGAAGGGAAACGAGAGGTATAAATGACATTTGGAATGCGTTCCTCATTCTTTGGTTCTCAACATTTTCCAATGTATTAGCTGTTTATATATTCAACATAATTAATAATGCAAATAACCTGGTTAGAAAATTAGCCAATAGGAAAGGGAGTAGCATCTACGAGCTGATGCGCAAATCCTCAAACTTCTCCTTCACCGATGTCTCAGTCTTCTTCTCATCCTCTCACTCACTACCGCTCTTCCTGCATTCCTGACCTGCACTTATGCAAGATAAAAAATCAAACCAAACCTATTAAACCAGAGAACTGATTGATGGAGCAGCTCTGGATATCTAAGCATAAGAAAGTAGAACCCTAATTGATCTAAGAACATGCAAAAAAAATCATGACGAATGAAAAAACAGAGAACTGAAAATCGAACCAAAGCAAATTAAACGCAGTATATTTCAGAATTTCTTACTGCAAAAATCGTAATTTCAAAAAGAAGACCAAAGATTCCAGGTCACCATTTTTGTTCTCCATTTCGGAGTCTGAACATTAACTACTGTCTACATATCAAGTTAAAATTCCTAAACCAGACATATCATATGTTGTGTATTCATCAAGTTTAATCAGTAATTGGTGCCGAATATCATCCACACCACATAGAGTTCACAAGATAGATATTTACCATATGGAGATGCTACAGTGGTTAAACGCCCAATAAATGTCTTTTTCTTCTTTTTGAATAGGCTTTTTCAGCTGATAAAGCTTGTTCCAAGGTAAATCCAGCAGCAACTAGAATAAAAATGAACACTCTGAATAGTCAATTCCACACAATTGATTCATACTTGCAAAATAATTTGGCTTGATAACGAGAACATATTCCCGGTATGCAAATTCCGCAGATAGTTGAGCCAACAAGTTGTGATAACTAATAAAGAATGCAACATAGACTTTGAAACTACTTATGCTGCTGCAAGGAAAGCAAAAGTGTTCCAAATTTTTGTTTTATTTTAACATTAGGCAACCAATCAGACACTTAACCTTAAGCCACAGGTAATCAACCAATCCAGACTTTAAAAAAAGAAGAAGAAGAAGATGCACATGTAATTGTTTGAGAAGAAAATTTAGTTACCATAATCTTTCATTCTTTCATCTTGTTCAGATTGCTCTCTCCGAATACAGGCATCTCTTATAATTTTATTTAGTGTTTCACTCATTTTTGTCTCTTTTTGGATGATTAGAATTGAACCCTAATTTTCTCATTCATCATGAGAGTCCAAGAGCAAAAAGTATTCTCTTTCATCATGAGTTTTAGCAATTGAAAACTAAATTCCTTTGAGCAATTTCATCAATCAGTTAACATGCATGTTAAGTTTCACAAAATCTCATTTATTTGGGAACTAGGATTTGATTTCATAGTACAAAGAGTAAAAGCATGAAAGTGGGTTGATGATTCAGACTAGTCTTCTTTCCTTTCCTTGGTAAAATGAAACACGCAGAGTATGAAATTAGAAAATAGATCAGAGTTACTGATACATCGAACAAAAATCCAATTTACCTTAGATGGATTGCTCGAAATCCAGAGTATGGTTTGATTTTGTAATTCCTCTTTAGATGCAGATGCAGGTAAAAAGGGTTTCGATAAAAATCCAGTTGAATGAGCTCTCCACTTCTTCTGCTAGATTTGGTGATTTGGTCTGAGTTTGATGTGGGAAGTCTTGGTCTTGGGAGAAGAAGAAGGAAGATAAAAACGGGTTCACTTTTTACCCCTGATATCTTCAGAGACACGTGTTAAGAATATGAGATAGAGGTTGGATATTTTGTCGAAAATCTTGTGACACGATTTCTTTTCTTCACCGGTTTTCGGGTGGGGTATTTTGATTTGATTTCGCGGAAAATTTTTTACCTCCAGAAATTTAAGTGTTTCGGTGTTTTGGTGGAAAATTTTCCCTCCATTCCTGTTAAGATATACATAGGCCACTTTAATTCTTCTCAGTACAGGTAGATAGACGTGATCATCGACAAAAGAACGTGGTGCACCACGTGTGCCCATATACCATTCTGCTATGTTCCCACGTATATTTTACTTCGGTGGTATTTAGGTAGTGTAATGTAGAGTGTGTAAAATGGCTATGGTCGGTCGACCATGATACGTTGGTAATAATTAACTGTTACATTGCTTTTCATGTTAGGTTCGTCTCTCCTAAGTAGTAGCTGAAGTGCTAATTGCAAACACGTGCAAGAAGTCTTTCGCAAAGAAAATGTTCATAAAAAATCACGATATTGATAAATGTAAATGAATATTAGAGAATCAAGATATTAATAAGAAAACTGGTATCTAACTCAGCTGGTCATTCCCGTTTCAGAAAATTTTCATGTGTTTGAGGAGATCCTAGGTTCGAGTCTGACATAATCATCTCCAGGGACGGAGGCAGTAAGAGACAAATGGGATCCGTCGACTCCACTGATTTTTGAAATTTGGTTAGATTAGGCTTGGTTTGATCGTAAATATTGCATCCTGTGGGAGCAAATATGATTGAAAAATTGAGATTATATGGTTAATGGGGTCAAACAATGTTTGAGTAAAAATTAAAGAAATTAGAAATTCAGTCATTTTGAGTGTTGTGATTGATTAAGAATACCTGATATCAAAATTTGAACAAGTTCGAGTAAAAGTGAAGAAATTGGAAGTTAACTTTGAATATGCAATTGTCTACATATAATCTCTTGGAGGCAGTTTTCCTTACATAATTTTGGATATATATAGCTGATTAACACTAGTACACTTATGAATTGATTAAAATATCTTACCCAACAAAATTACATCTACAACAAACAGAATGGGGCGAAAGTAACAAACAAATTCGTAAGCAAATAACGGACACACGGGGCGGCGCTCAAAAAGTAACCAAAACGCCGAATGGTTCGGCGTTACGCGAATATCCCAGAGAATAACGCCGAATGGTTAGAGGCTGGGACGGACGCGTTTTTCTATTCGGCGTTCAGAGGCGACGCTGCTCCATCCAGCGCTTGACCCCTTTTTTTTTGACTGAGAGCTATTTTTTCCAGAATTCCATTTCTACATGTTTGGCAATTAAGCTGCCAAAGGGCTATTTAAGCTGCCAAACTAGTAGGGCTGATATGGAAATGGTGGTTTCTTTTTTTCTTCCTTTATTTATTTCTTACACTTCGTTTACACTCTAGTTATATATTTGCATTTATCTCAATTTAAAAGAAGGGACCCAACTGCAAAAATGCCAGGTGACTGGTATGCGACATAAGTGGAACTAAAAATTTGATTGAATTCACGGTACCGGCTGATTGCGTATTTAATAGCTTATCATTATTATTTTTTCTAGTTATATATTTGCATTTAAGTGCTTGCATTAATCTGCTCGATGAAATGCCCAGTTCCGCATATAATTTCAGTATTAAATCATTTGAGTACAATTATTTTTTTATTTAGTATGAAAAATCATGATCCAAAAGTGTCTTGACTTCATTGGGTACGGGTTGATGTATTCCCTACTCGATTCCCAGATCTCGTTTGGTTCGGCGTCGTCAACCTAGCTGATCAAGTCAAACATTGCTCGGTTCGGCGTTCACATCGACGCTGCACTGTTCAACGTTTAATGGAGAACTGTAGGCGTTTCGCTGTTAGATTGGCCATCCCGTAGGGGTTAGGAGGTTGCCAATCTAACGTGGATGGCCAATCTAACGTGGATGGCCAATCTAACAACTAAATATCTCTTCTATATGACTTAGCCTCGTTAACCATCCAAGCTAAGCAAGATTGGCCAAGTGATGCAGCGGATATTAGAGAAACTAAAGAAAAGAGAGGTGTTGTTCAGACTTCAAATATTCCTAGGAATATCGACTATGAACATTGATTAATATCTAGACTTTGGTTTCCCAACTTTAGATAAAAATCGATTAAACTTAACAAAGTTAGATAAAGAAGATATATATCCAAAAATTCGCCCTTAAACAATTTATGGTGGACTCTTTTATAGACTTGGGGAAAACTCCTAACTTGCTAGTCAAGAAAGGATGAAAAAAACTCCTAAACCGACTCAGACCCTAATTTGCTATTTTTGGCAAATTTTGGTCGACTAAAATAATGAAAGTACTCATAAAATAAAACAATTCGCCTCAAACGGCGACCCAAACAGACTCCTAAAGAAGAAGTTATTAACAAAATAAAAACTTTCCTAAAATAGCAAAAACACCTGTTTGATGCCCTAAACAATGGAATTTAGCTAAATTATGAAGACCAACGGAATCAAACCTGTTCTTTGGCTTGTTTCCCATTGAAATGGACTCCTAATTTTCTAAATTACGACACTTGAATTTTTAGCATCCAAATAGGCTATACCCTGCTCATCTGCATCACCAAGTCAGTGTGGGATCATTGAACAAGAGGAAGGTGCCCTTACGTAATTTTAGATACAAAACCAGACACTATTGCTACGTGTAGCTTGGATGGACCATGTCTAGAAACTAAGAAGAGATTAAAAATAATCCTTCTTGTTATTGACGACACCCATGTGCTAACTGGTTTACGTGGTAGCTTCTACTTCCATATGCTAGGTGTTATGTCTAGTCCCCAGAGAAGAAATAAAGAAAGTGAGAGATGCATCACCAACGCTCCGTTGCTCTAATCACCAGCAGAAACACAGTTCCGAAGAAGACGATTCAGCTGGTCTCGCTCCCATTAACTCACTTCATCGAACGATTCTTTTTACCGTCTTTAACTCATTACTTCTTTCTCAATCGTCTAATTTCTCCTTTTCAAGGTTTCTCTCAGTTTCTCTTCGATAAGTAAGTAATACAGGGTTTTTGAATTATCATCATTTTACTTTATTTAGATTGAATTGAAGCTGTTCTGTAGTTGGGTTTTGCTTTTATTTGTATTCAAATTGATTGAATTTTGATATGTTCCAGGTTGGGGTGCAGTTAACTATCGAAGGTAATATTGCTAATGATTCCAGTAGAATTTCTTTTATTGATCCATCATGCATGTTTGATAATTTTGAATTATCATTATTTTACTTTATTTAGATTGAATTGAAGCTGTTCTGTAGTTGGGTTTTGCTTTTATTTGTATTCAAATTGATTAAATTTTGTGAACTCCCAATTTTGTGATAAATTGTATGGTTAAATGCACCAAAGAGAATGAACTGAGATAAAACAATATAGGCTTCGTATTGTGAGTATGTGAGCATTTCGTTTTATTATGAGTATGTTGTTGCATATTGAGGCTCTTCTCTTCAAAAATTTGCCGATGTGGGAAATTTTCAAGTCAACAAATCATTTCAGTTTAATGGTTAATGAAAGTTGAGCTGTTTAAACGTCACAAGATACAAACACAGAATTCGTATGTGACTGCATCTTAGTGGACCTCTTCTGCCTAAAGGGACATAAGTGGTTTAGATTGGATTATTTCTTTTGAGAGTTTATAGAGAGTGATGTATTACCTGCGGTCACTCTGAGCTCAATCAGGGGCATGTCTATCCAAGATATGTTCTTACTTCAAAGCAATCATAAGAGTTGCTTTCATTCATGTAGTTTATTGTTGTAAGAATTATGATTCTTTGAGTACTGAATTCTTGTTTCATTTTATGGTTGCAGCTTTTGACCCTTCAAGCAAGAAGGGTGATGGCTAAGTTGGAAACTTACATGAAACTCACAAATGTTATGGTTGTTGCGGGTGCTTTCCCATTGGTGGTACCTTTTATGAGGTAATCTTGATTTCATTCTTTAAACTCTTTCATTGTGTTTTCTTATCATGTTCCTTATCTTTGTATTAATAAAAATGGGATTTATTAAATAAACTTGACCATACCTCATGCATCTCCACTTTTAAGGAAAATTACGTGTACAATGTGCGGCGGCAGATTGCACGGATTATCCCCTGCCTTCTGGCATGCTTTATTGTTCTCTGTTTTGTGTTGCATATGTGCACATTGGCCACCATCGCAGAATTCAACGGGATGAGTTCCTTTTTTTTCATTCTTCAGATGCCAATATTTGCTTTGCCTACATTTGAAAACCTAACACCCTGCGTCCAATTTCTCTTTGCTGAACTGGATATGACCCATTGAATTCCATATAGCTCAACACAAAATTACAGTGGTTGGGTTGGTGACCTGGATTTGAATAATTCACAGACCTATAGTTCAACCCTGCTCTAGAATGGATGTTGAATGAACTCGATAGTGAAGCTGGTAGAGGCCTAGATAAAGCTTCTTTTAGTATCGTAGACCCTTCATCAATTGCCATAACTAGTGAGACAGTTTTGTGCTGTGTGCCCATCACAAGATATCAACATTTTCTGATATTGGTAAATTAATGCATAATTTTTATTTTTGTGTAAGGTTTGTTACGCCAAAGATAGCTTGTTGTGCCTAAGGGCCATCTAATCGAATAAGGCTTTTGCACAAATGCATCAGACCATTGGCTTGACAGAGATGTAAGTGCCTTTTGGGATGCATTCCATCTGTTAAAATCAATTGATTTTTATTTTTAGACATATTTTGGATTCCTTGTTGTTATTCTCCAATGTCATCTTTTATACTAATTTGCAGTCCATAATCTTGCAGGTTCTTCAAATGTGTTCTCAGATCTGCACCAGCTTGTCCAAACTTCTCTCCACAACTACCTACAAAACTTTCTCCTGGATATGTGAGGCTGAAGAAGGAAAACCTTGGATGGCCTACTTCTCGAAAGCGGAACAAATTAGATTCCACAGGGGCCATTTGACTTTAGCAGTTTGGACGTGTTAATGCTTGGTAACAATGTAAGTAAAGCCAATATCTCCAACAAGTTATATAAATTGCATCAACAGTTGTGGTTCTCATAGAGATAGTTTGAAGCAGTCAATTTGAATTTCAATCAAATTTGTATTCAATCAAAATTCGCAGGTTGGGATTTTTCTTTTATTTGTATTCAATCAAAATTTGTATCTATGATGATCTCCTAATGTATACATGTAGCAGTGTGGTATGTGATGCGTTGAAATTTGAATTTTAGGTCATATTCAGATGGGCGATTTGTTGCAATTGCATATGGGGTCAGTTTCCTGATGGTGAACCGCCTTTTCACTACTTGGTTGTTATCGTCGTGCTTGTGAAGAAGGTAAAGGTACGAGGACAGACGTTTTTTTTCTGCGATGGATGCTGTTGTGAAGCAGGCAAAGAGATTGACTGTATCATGTGGTGGAAACACTCAATACAATTTTGTCTGCGGATGTTTTTTTATGACCACAAGGGTGCTCAATTTGGGTCTGCTCAGATCATTTTCCGGCTATATGCATCTAGCTCAGGTAGCTTTAGTTATGTTGATTTATTCTCCTTGTAACTCTTTATTAAGCTGTGAATTGATAATAAAAGATAAAATCATCACTTGCAATTAGAGAGTTGGTTGATAAGTTTATGAATCGGTCATTTCCATTGCTTAGATATGTTGTTACCAGCTTGGGAGTAATTCAAAATGTTTGTTTGGAATTGAAATTAAAATCAAAGCAGATGTTGAAGTAAAAGGATCAAGTAAATCGTTCTTAGCTGCATCTTCAACAACAATGAACCAGAATGACCCTCTACTGGCAGAGATACAAGGTGATACTCCTGTTCTTGACTTTTTTGCTAGGATTTTTATGACCGATGTGTTTGGTTGATTTAGTTCTGTATCATTATCTAGACTGTGTTTGGTTGTTTATTCAATCCCAAAAACTGATTCATTTACCGTGTTTTGATTGGATTTATCTTTTGTGCACTGAATATTTTGCTGATTGTATATACTGGGAATATATTGGAAATATATATAGATTGCGTTTAATGATTTTATTTTTACTTACTAAATTTTAGGCATAAAATCTTCTTAATCGTGGAAAAAATGTTTTACTAGTCCGCCAAAAGAAAAAAAAAATCCGCCAAAATTTTCATGATATTTCAAAAAGTCCGCCAGAATTTTTGGTTGTTCTAGATTGTGGCCATAATGTTCGGATAACTGATCACGTTTCCCTTTTATACCGAAACAAAACCTCTTTTCATGTATAACAAAAAAAATTCAAGTATAACCCTAAATCTGAACTTGAAAGAGGTAACCGTCTTAACCTTTGATTTTGATCTTCAATTATTCCTCTTCATCTTAATTATTATAAGTACAAATCAGTATCCCTAATCTCTCATCCTAACAATCAGTATCCATAATCTCTCCTACTAAAACAGAGATCTGTTTTGGGTTTGTGATCAGTGACTTGGAACTGGTATTTGGGAGAGATTATTGATTATTTCTTTTTTTTTGCTGAAAACTGGAGAAAAAAAATCTTGTGGTGATTTATCGAAGTTTCTCTTTAAACATATTTATTCAATTTTTGATTTTTAGTCTCTGATTTTCTTTTTTGTTCTTTTATTAATTTGATTTTTGAGTGCTTGTTAACCTTGATCCTTTTGGTTTATTTTCTTTTTAGTTTGTTGATCATCTACTTTTGTATTTCATTATCAGGATAATGGCACCAGGTGGAGTTAGACCCCCTCGCATATCACAAGTAGCCTCTCAGTTGTCGCGCACTGGTAATTGAGTTAATCACATACCTACAAATTATTTTTTTGGAATTATTATGTTCATTATCGGCAAACGCTGTATTATGTTTTTCTTTCTTTTTTTTATTTTAACTCTAATATTCTTGAAAAATAGATATGCCAAAGATTCATAAAGGAGGAAGAGGAGATGCTCTTAATGCAAAGCTTAATGATCACATAAGGAAAACTGGTGTAAAGCCAACAATAACGATCAAACCAGGTCAAAAGATTCCAACTGGGGATTGGTCTACTGAGTTCCAAACTGAAATAGGGATCATCGTCAGAAAATTCGCACCGTGGTCGACTCGCCCAAAATGGAAGTCAGTTGAAAAACCAGATCTGAGGAAATTTTATGATCTCATAATGGTAATCATATATTTTTGTTGAATCATTTTAGTGTCCCCACTACTCTCTTTTCTAATGTCCCTACTACTCTGTTCTTCTTGAACAGACCATGGATTAGTTAAATAGAACCCTCTATGCGTTTGTTTTTTTTATACTGTTGCTAACAGAACTTTGCTTGGTTATTGTGAACTTAGGAAAAATTTACTATTGATCTACACGTAGTACGCATTCAGAAGGCGGTCAACAAAATGCTAGCAAATGAGTTCAGACAGTTTAGATGTACACTTCACAAACATTACCTGCACTATAAAAAAGATGGAACAGAACGGGAAAACCCACATCATCAGGTGAAGCAGGAGGACTGGGAGAAACTTTGCACTTGGTTTGAGTCTGATGAGTTTCAGGTGATATTGTTGTTCGATACTTGTTATATTTATAAGATTTATTTGTGGTAGTCATATTGGTGGTGTTCAGCACTAGTCGTATTTATTATATTTATGTAGTATTTTTCTGCATATAACTGTCTTCTTTGGATTTGAATGCAGACAAGTAGCACTCAAGGTAAAAAAAGTCGAGAAGCAAATACAACCATTCATTGCACGGGGTCAAAACCTTTCGCGCTATAGAGAGGAAATGGTAATTGTGGTGTCTCTGTTACTCTTTTTTAAATTATTGGCTCATATAGTATCTAATTTTTTTTGGGGGAAACCTTCAGTGTGATCCAGAAACAGGTGAAGTTGTTGAACAAATTGAATTCTACAAGTTAACCCACTGCAAAAATGATGTTTGGACCTGTCATACGGCTGAGGAGAACTATGTAATACAAGGATTTTAGTTGTGATTTTCTTATAATTTTTTTATAGGAGAGTTTATTATTCAGATTTAGCTTATTTTATGTTGTTTATTTTATTATGTAGGGTAAAATGCTTGAACTCCGGGCTGCGCCTACACCCGATGGTTCAACACCCTTGACCGATGCTGAAATATGTGAGAAAGTCCTAGGTGTAAGATCTGGTTATGTCAAGGGTCTTGGTCATGGGTATGAAAAACCTAGCTCTTCTAGCATTGAATATAATGTGGAGTTAGGCGAAGCTCTGAGGCGGGCAGATGAAGCATAAAAGAGAAACAAGGGACTTGAAGAAAGAGTTGAAGAACAAAATCGCACAATACAGGGGCTGGTGACTGACACAATGGATATAAGAAGAATGTTGCTTGAAATGCAGGGAAACCGTCAAAGCACTCCTGAGAACCATCAAAGCACTCCTGAGAACCGTCAAAGCAACTCTTGAGATGATTGCTCAGGGACCAACAGTTGAGATGTGCATCTCTGTTTCTTTTTTTAGCTTTATGTAAAATCAAGTGGTATCGTGTTTTTTTTCAGTTTAGAATTAGCTTTATATTTCACTTTTGAAATTTGTAGTGGTATCGTTTCTTTTCTTCAGTTTAGAATGTTAAGTTTCTTAATTAGTGGTGTCATTTATGAACAATGTAGATCTTTTCTATTAATGATTTGGTTCTTTTCGAAAAAATTTAATAGTCTAACTTTGATGAATTACAATTTCTGAGTCAATTTGAAAAATACGAGACCTACTTTTATAAATTTGTAAATACTTTTATAAATTTATAATATGACGGATAATTCCTTCCCAAAAATTTGAAGCTCTGCGTTGCAAATGCGTATATATATTCCACGATTATAAACGTGGCCCATATTATATTTGTATCTATAAAAATTACGCGTGGTAAGTATAATTATTTATATGACATAATAATACGTAGCATATAATTATTATTCACGATGTTATTACGTGTTGAAAATAACATATACTAGTGACGGGTGTATCCGCAGCTTATGTGTCAATTTTATAACGCATTAATGCGTTGAAAATAAGGATTGTCTGTGACATTTTCAACCGTTATACATAAGATTTACTACCGACGGGTGTATCCGCTGCGTATGCGCTCATTTTATAACGTATTAATGCGTTCAAAATAAGGATTGTCTGTGACATCTTCAACCGTTATGCATAAGATTTATTACCGACGGGTGTATCCGCTGCGTATGTGCCAATTTTATAACGCATTAATGCGTTGAAAATAAGGATTATTTGTGGCATCTTCAACCGTTATAAATACAAACTTTTTGTTACATAAACGAATGTCACATGAAGGATTTTTCAGTATAAATGAAAAAAACAGTATTTGTGACGCCTAAGCTATTTGTGACGAAGAAACACATTTGTGACACAAAAAACTACTGAAAAAAACCTTCGACATAAGTGACGCTTTTAGCGTCGGTTGGATTATTTGCAACACCTGTTTTTATAACGCACTACCCGACAACAAAACAACGTCAGATAAATATATTTGTGACATAAAATCAAATATTTGTGACGATACCTTTCATTGAAAAAACCATGTTTTGTTGTAGTTAGAGTGTGGGACCCGTTTCCGAGGGACGTTGGAACCTTATCTTCTTGTGCTTTGTGTCCATCACGCAGAGGTCTTCGTTCACTGCTCGATCACGCAGAGTCATCCTCATTCGTTCCACGGGTTGATCGACACGTACACTGCTCAGAGTGTTTAATGCGGGTAGTTGAGACGCATGCTCGTGTCAGTCAAGTGTCTTCTGCCCCTGTCACGTCCATGTCAGTCAATCTTCTCTTCACCGTTGATCTTAGCTTCTTTTGGGGATGAGATAAAGTAACTCTTCGGGAGTTATTTGGTGCTTCGCAGTATACCGTGATTTTGGTACATCTTTTAATCTCTGCCCTTGGATTTTTCCAGGCAAGGATCCGACGTCAACGGGATGGGCTTCTTAGCTGTGGGTGTGTGTCATCATGTTTTGATGACTTGGTCCGCATGCTCTCCACATGTCTTCCTACATACACGTGTTTGATGATGAAATATGTACACACAATTTGCCCCTTTTCTTCGGGCTTGAGTGTTTAGTGGGAGCTTTGAAGAAAATAGACGTTACATATTCCTCCTCTCTTCTAATAACTTCTCCTAGATACTTGGGCACGTTTCTTACTCGTGCATTAACTGCTCATTTAATGGGCACGTTTCCCATTCCTCCATTAACTTCCTTCTCTTTCTTTCGGGTATATTAAGGAGAGAAGAAAAATTAATTTCATTCTCCCTGTCAGACTTCATCCTTTGTTCTTCAACCATTAAACTCTCTCTGCCCTAGCATTAATCACGCTCGTCTCTTCTTTGTTTCTGGTTTGTTCTCTCATTTATCTTCTTTTGGGATTTTGTTCGTGGTGGTAAGGTTTCTTTTCTTCGTTTCTGTTGTTTATTGTTTTGTGTTGATTGTAAATTTCCTGCTGCTGTCATTCCTTGTTTGTGATGAAGAACATCTTTTGATGCATGTATGCTAGTTTGCCCCTGTTCTTCTTCTCAAGTCGAGGAGACCATTGTTTCAATTGTATTGATTGAACTGTTATGCTTAGGGTTTTAGGTTTAAGGGCATACATGTTTTGATGCATGTATGCTAGTTTTAGGGTTTCTGGGCTATGTTGAGATGAACTGTTGATTTTGTGGTTTTTTGATCTTTGGTGGTGCCCTCGTATTTTCTTCTAACTTGTTTTTTTTTTTTTTTTTTTTTTTTTTTTGTACCCCCTCGCAGCCATGTATGACGATCCATGGCTTCCTTATCAATCTCCGGATTCCAGTCTGCCGAGATCCCCTCCGCGTAGAGAGTCTAATGCATCTCCACATGGGGGAGATCTCTCTAAAGTGTCGCAAATGGATCCCCGCGGTAGTAAAGTTTCGTCTTCTTCTAGGACGAAGGCTTCTCCTCCTAGGAAAGGGGATCTATCGAAGGGTCCTTCCGGGTCTCGATACGCTGCCAGCCGTGCTCCTTCTCGTCCTCGTGATGACTCCAGGTGTACGCAGACACCTCCTCATGGTGGCACCTTTGATATTCCCCCTCTTCGTTCTATAGTGCCCGTGCAGAACCCTCTGCCGCCGCCTCCAGTATTTTCTTTCAAAGGGAAGAACTCCAAAGGTGGTGTGCCGAGAGCTGAATCATCTAAAAATCCTTCTTCTAAAAGAAAAGCTTCCGAAGCTTTTGTTGGTTCGTCCGATCCCGCGGAAGAAGAGGAGGCTGCCCCGGTGATACGCAGCGTTCCGGTTAGCAAGAAGAAAGTCACGTTTAAACACATTGACCTTGAAGTTTTCAAGGAAAAGCATGAGCTTCACGCCTTCAAGGTTCGTTTCTATGCCCCTGAGGATGATATTACTTACGAGCTCATCTCGAAGTATCAGTTTGATGAGTTTCACCTGTTGACTACAGTTGGAGCCTTCGAAGCGAGTCTTATGCTGCCGTTGTATAAGTCTGGTGATTCCTTTTATCATGACGTGCTGGCTGGTCACGAAGGCTCTTCCACCAATACTCATAGTCGTTCCGTGTCGCAATTGTCGGGGAACTATCTCCGTGCACTGAGGGAATGTTATCTGCGGAGTAAGGGGGAGACGAGGATGACATGTTACGTTCCAGATCCCGCTGAGACAGAGTGGTATACTTCTGAAAACTTCAACAGCTCCTTTGGGGATTATGTCAATAGTAGGAACCGTAAACCGTGGAGCGCTAGTCTTCGTAACCTTGCTGCTCCTCGGGGTGAAATTCGTCTCTTGAGTGAGGTGAGCGACGCCAAACTGAAATACGTTCCCGGCACCGAGGGGTCGGCTCACGGAAACTTTTTCCTGCTCGTGAAAGGATCAAGCGTGACCATGATTATGAGTGGCATGCCACTGTTATTGAAATTGTTGGTCCTTGGGCGTATGGTTGGATTCCCGGTCCGCGCGGTTGGCGTTCTGAGAGTAGCAGGCCTCGTGATCTCCTCCTGCTCGTTATGGAGATTTCTGTCCCTGGCGTTTAAATTTCGAGGGCATGAACTTTCCTTATGCTCTCGACGTTGTTGATGGAGACGAGGAAGAGGGTTCTGGTGCTATACTTCCACCGAAGAGTGCCGCTACTACCAAGGTATGGTTATTGCAGATTCTGGCCGCGCCCTCCTTTTTTGAAAATCAAACTGTGTATGAGGAAATAACTCTTTTTGTGGAACGTGTATTGGTTTGCAGGTGTCGAAAAAGAAAAAGATTGGGCCCAAGCAGTCTTCTACCATTGTGACGGGTGAGGCTGAGGTTCATGAAGAAGTTACCAGTCCAGTGAACGAAGAGTTTGCCGAGGATGAGGAAATGTCTGATGGGGAAGAACGACTGATACTTCCCCTCTGATGTCGAGGAAGAGGTTGGTGCGGGTTGTGATGGTGTTGATGGGGGAAATAATACCGCGGTGGCCGAGGGAAGTGTTACCGCGGAAATGTCTGCTCCTGCTGGTGATAACCCTGGTGGTCCGGAATTTATCGGAGGGGTGAGGCTGCGGAAACTCTCCCACCATTTCTCAAGAGTTCTCCTTTGACAGGATATATTCCGCAGGGAATTTGATGATGCCCTCGGTTTTCCCGAAGATTTTCTTTTTTCCCCCAATGATGATTGGGATGTGCTCGGGGATTTTGGTAAGGAAAATGCTGTTGTTCAGTGAGGGCGCGGATGATCACATTGCGCGTGGTGTGTGAGACTTGTGCTGATGGGGAAATGACACAAAGGGGAAGTCTGTGGTTGACTCACCTTCCGAGGATTTCCCTCACTCGCTGATGTTTGAGGGTGAGGATGCCATAATGGATTGGCTCAAGAAAAAGAGTCTGTTGTTTGTTCCCCATCCTGCCCCGGTGGTTGCTGGCGAGAAAGATTCTGATGCTTATACTCGTCGGATGATGGAACTATCTTCCGAGGCGCGTGTTGCCGAGATGGGGGAAAAGCTTGAGTGTTCCAGAGGCTACCCTCGTAGCGGACCCTCCATCTTCTGTTGCTGAAATGATGGCCATAGCCGATGGGTACCAATATGGTTTTCCCAGCAGCGTGTTTGGAGGTAAGTCCTCGTACATATCTCTTCGTGACACTCGAATCCTTCGGTGTAATAATGTTTTCGTTTGATGTGTAGATGATGAGGAGTGAGCATTGTAACCATGTGTTGTATCAATTTTTAAAGCGAAATCTTTGAAGCTGGAGGCTAAGCTTCGTCACAGGGAAAAGGCTTATCTGCGGCTGAGGTGGAGATAGAAGAACTGAAGAATAGCCTTAAAGAGAAAGAAAGGCTGGGTGAAGCGGAGGCTTCTTCGTTCAGAGCTTGCCACCGTTCGCGCTGAGTTAGAGCAAACTCGCGGCAAAGTTTCAGCTTTCACAGGTTTAGTTCTTCTCCATCTTTTATCCCTCGTAATTCCTTTCTACTACTTTGTTGTTCTGTCTGAGTCTCCCCACCCTATCTTCAGTGGGTGGAGTCCCCGAGCTGATATGGCTTCGGAATGAAAGGGCACGACAAAAATCTCGTATCAAAGAGTTGGTCGAAAAAATTAAGAGCGAAGCCAAAAAGTGGGACGCTCGGGCTGAGGGATGGCGCGCAAGGCATGTTCAGATGGTTGATATGCAGAATCTGTATAACCATGACCGTATTTTGTTCAATGGTACGCTGCTGTGGACACGTGAGAATCTGCGGGAATCCCGTGAGCGTACTTCGTTATTAGAGGCTAGAATACATCTTCTGGAAGAGGAATTACGAAAGGCTCGCTCCCTTCCGTTTCCGGGAATTAGGAGAGTATGTTGTGTCTTACCAGAGAAAGGGACGATGCCAGAGCCGAGGTTGGGGCTCTCAGCAAAGCCCTTGCTGCGTCTCGCGCTGAAATAGCCCGCCAGGCTGAGTCTGAGAGAAATCTCGAAGTATGCATGTACAGACTTACAAAGGGTAACAGAGATAAACAACGAAGTCAACCACCTTCGTCACATGGATTCGATGAAGCAGGTAGAATTAGATGCAAGTCAATTTGCTCTCACCAACCTTCAACTAGATTATAAGAAACTATCCGAGGAATATGACTATCTTGACGAAGCGCGAGACGCGGTTGTTAATGAGTATGAAGAGGCTTCGGCTTGTGTCGAAGGTATAACCTCATTTCATCGAGTGTGATTATGTCTTTTCTGTGCTAACTCCCTTGTGTTGTCTTTTTCAGAGCTCGAGGGACAACTCGCGCTGCAAATGAAAAATTTGAAAAGGCTCAATCTTCCTTAGTGCAGCAGGAAGGACAACTAATTATTTTAAGAGTCTGGTGGCATCCCGCGAGGAGGCCGTTGGTGCTGCTTCTAAAGAAGTGAATCGTCTGTCCTCGTTGTTATCTCAAGCCCACCAGCGAACGACAGTTATTATGCATAAGGCTCGGTGTCAATTGGCGGAGGAGACAAACAAGATGCTGGAGAAGATTGAGCTTGGCCTTAAGACCGATCATGGCCTCGTCAAGAGCTATCCGCGTCGTCCTGTACCTGCCTCCTTGCCTGGCTCCTCGGGACCCTCTTCTGGGGGAGCGTCCCTTCAACTCTTCGGAACAACCCTGCTGATGGGGCGGCATCTTCCAAGTAGAAACCACGGCATTAGCCTTCAGTTAGATTTTGCTAGTATTTTGTAAAGAGAATGTTTTTGATGTGTTATTGGCCTTGCCATTCTTTGTAACCAACCCTTATGAAATGGATCATTCTTTTGGTATACCTGCAGTATCAGTTTGTTTTTTATTTTAAGCATTGTGAGGAAGGACATAAAAAACATACGAAGAAAGTTTTAAGTGTTTGGGTGCGATACCGAAGGGAGGTACCTTCGTGATCGTCTTGAGACCTGTCACCCCGCTGGCGAACCCTGGGCCAGAGGATTCCCAGACGGTGGGGGCCGAGGCAAACGTTCTAGGATATGGGGTTAAAATATTTATATTCACCCATTCCGTCGACCCGTTGCCTTAAGATTGGTTGGGTATCTCTTTCTGCTGGGTGCCTTCCCCCTGGTCTTACACTCATAGACACTGATGGGGGAGCCCTGAGAGATTGTAGATTAACTACTTTCCCCAATATTGATAGTTTATTACTCGATGTGCCGTATGTACAGGTGCTCGTCCCGCGGATCTGTTTGTTCATCCCGCGGAATTGCTTCGGAATTTGCAAAGAGTTCGTTTGATTGATAGATTGAGGTCTGCTAATCCTCGTCCAGAGATAGAAACAAGTAAAGCGGTTACGCTGCTTCTTCTTCTGGTATTCTTCACGCAGATGCAAAGCTGCGTTGCTCCTATGGGTAGTACGGTTTGAGCCACTTAGCATTCCAAGGATGCCGGAGGACCTCGCCTTTCAGATTGCGAAGATAGTAGGAACCGTTTCCCGCAATGTCGTGTATTATAAAAGGTCCTCCCCATGTAGGTGCTAACTTTCCCCATTTCTTCTCTCGTTGATACTGTGGGATTGTTCTTAGCACATACTGCCCTTCTACAAAATTTCGAAGCTTTACCTTTTTGTTGTACTCCCTCGCTAGTCTTCGTTGATAATTTTCCATCTTCTGCAATGCTGCTTCCCTTCTTCCTTCCAGGTCGTCCAATCTCTCTAACATCATGTCTGTTGTGAGATTTTTCTCCCATGCTTCGGTCTTTGTGGTTGGCATGAGGATCTCTGTTGGGATGACTGCTTCAGCTCCATAAGTGAGGAGAAACGGGGATTCCCCAGTGGCAGATCTTCGTGTTGTCCTGTATGCCCATAACACATTGTGCAGCTGTTCACACCATCGCCCCTTATGTTCGTCTAATTTTTTTGAGGATAAGGGCGAGGGTCTTGTTAGTGGCTTCCGCTTGTCCGTTGCTTTGAGGGTATATGGGGGTGGATTTGTTCTTCCTTATTTTGAAAGTATCGAAGAGCATGTCTATATTTTTCCCCTGCAATTGCTTACCATTATCGGACACGATTTCCGCTGGTATGCCGAACCTGCAAATGATGTTTTGGAATATGAAAGTAAACACATCCACGTCTCTGATCCTGGCTAAGGCTTTAGCTTCCACCCATTTACTGAAGTAGTCCGTGGCTACTATCAAAAATCGTCTTTTCCCTGATCCTTCGATGAAAGGCCCGACGATATCTATGCCCCATTTTGCAAATGGCCACGGGCTATCTACAGAATTTAACGTTGTTGCTGGCGCGTGTATCTTTTTGGCGAAACGCTGACATTCTTCACATCGTCGGGACATTCTTGCGGCATCCTGTATCATTGTGGGCCAGTAATATCCTTGCATTTTTGCTTTGTCGGCTAGTGATCTCATACCGCTATGATTCCCTGCGTCACCATAATGGATGTCGTTTAGAATTCGATGCCCCTCTTTTCTGGAAGCAACGTAGTAACGGTCCGAGGAAGGATTTCTTGTACAGGACCCCATCCCGAAGATCATATCTTCCTACTTTGGAGAGTATTTTTCCTGGCTTGTTTATGATCCGCGGGTAAGGTTCCATCTTCGAGAAACGCATGTATCACCATTCTCCAATCATCTTCGTTGCTGAAATCTTCGTCTTGATTTGCTCTTGACAGGATATATTCTTCGTCAAAATCGTTATGGATGTCTTTTCCTACCTGATCTTCGATATTTTCTTCCATTGTATCTTGATTGGTAGCAAAGGAGAATTGCGATGCAATTGAAGGATCGTATACCCTTGTTATTTTAATAGCTTCGATGCTTTTGTCCTTCAGCATGGATGATATATATGCTAGAGCATCCGCGTGCCTGAGATCCCTTCTGCATAAGTGCCGGAACTTGATGTTCGGAATTTGTGATGCCAATGTTTGGACCAAGGCCATGTAAGCTGAGAGGGTGTCGTCGTACACATTGTACTCGAGACCTATTTGCCGTATGACAAGCTGCGAATCACTTGTCAGTCTTACATCGGTTACCCCCATCTCTATTATTAAGCGGAGGGCATGTACGACTGCCTCGTATTCGACGATGTTTTAGTATGCTCTTTGAATTCTAACCTGAGTGCCTGTACGATCCTTTCTCCAGTTGGGGTGGTGATGACAATGCCTATTCCTCCTTCCTTATTTTTGGAACCATCGACGAAGACTTCCCATTGTCTTTGACTCGCGGGTTCGAGGACATCAATTGGATCCTTGCTTTCTTCATCGGCTTCTGGTATTCCCTTAATCTCTTCGTCGTTGTCCAGGGGGAGGTCTGCTAAGAAATCCGCCAAAACTTGGGATTTTTGGGAATGTTGAATTTCATGAATGATGTTGAATTGGTCCAGGTGGGTGTTCCACTTGGCTATTCTGCCTACTTTTCCCGCGCTTTTGAGGACTGCTTCCAGTGGTGCTTTGCATGGGACGCGGATGAAGTGAGTTAGGAAATAGGTTCTCAGCTTTTGAGTAGCCCACACCAATGCCAGGATAAGTTGTTCGATCTTCGTGTAGTTCCTTTCCGCAGAATTGAGGGTCTTACTGACATAATAGATAGGTTGTTCTATCTTCGTATTGGTTTTGACCAACACTGCGCTAACTGCGTCTTCTGTCGCTGCTATGTACAATGCCAAAACCTCATCAGGATCAGGCTTCTGCAGGATTGGAATTGAAGCCAGGTGTTCTTTGATTTTTGGAAGGCTTCTTCGCATTCTGCGGTCCATTCAAACTTACTCCTTTTTTGAGAATATTGAAAAAATGTTTGCATTTGTCCGAGGATCGGGCAATAAATCTGCCCAAGGCTGCTATGGACCCATTGAGCTTCTGCACTTCTTTTAAATTCTTCGGGGATGGCATTTCTACTATGGCCTGAATCTTCGCTGGGTCTACCTCAATGCCCCTTTTTGTTACCAGATATCCGAGGAATTTCCCTGAGGTGACACCGAAAGTGCATTTTCTGGATTTACTTTCATGTGATGTTTCCTCATTGCTTCGAAGATATCTCTCAGATCCTGGTGGTGATCTTTGCGCAGCTTACTTTTGACGAGCATGTCATCAACGTAGACTTCTAAGGTACTACCAATCCATGGCCTGAAGATAGCATCGACCATTCTTTGGTACGTTCCCCTGCGTTTCGAAGTCCAAAGGGCATTCTAGTGTAGCAATAAAGGCCATGTGGGGTGTAGAATGTGTGTGTAGTTGATCTTCTTCTGCCAGGGCTACTTGGTTGTAGCCAGAATATCCATCCATGAATGACAGCTCTTCGTATCCTTCTACTGCTTCAACCAGCTGATCTATGCTTGGCAGGGGATAGCTGTCCTTTGGACATGCCTTGTTGAGGTTAGTAAAATCGATGCATATCCTAACCCCTCCATTTTTCTTAGGAACGACGACCATGTTGGAGATCCATGTAGGGTACTTGACTTCCTTGATGAACCCTGCTTCTAGTAGTTTCCGAAGTTCTTTTTCCACTGCCTTATGATACTCCGGTGCAACTTTTCTTATTTTCTGCCTGAAAGGTGGCGTGCCTGGTTTGATGCGCAGCTCGTGTTGGATTATTTTCGGGTCAATCCCCGGCATATCTCCTAGCTTCCAGGCGAATACATCCGCGTATTCTTTAAGTAATTTGGTTAAGGAATCTTCTCTTCTTTCGTCCATTATGGTCCCTACTTTGATCATCTTCGGGTTTTCTTCCGTTCCTATGTTGATTTCTTTTACGGGCTCTACTGGTGTGAACACCGGCTTCGGATCCCCGAGGACTGGGACGTTCTTTGATTGCTATTTGGTATGTTCTGTCCTTCGTTGGCTGCTGAAGTACCTGTTTCTGTGTTTAGGACATTATCATCTTTGTCAAATCCCTGTGGTTTCCTTGAGGAACAGGTCTATGGCCTTTTCTTTCGCGGCTTCTTTATTTTTAATTCTTCGGGTTTTTCTGCTCTTCTTGTTCGTTGTTGATACGATCCTGAGTGGTTTGGCACTCTTTGCAGAGACCCGATCTCCCTTGATTTCCATCACTCCCTCAGGTGTAGGGAATCTGAGATATTGGTAGTAAGTTTCCGCCACTCCTTGAGTTTATGTAACCACTTTCGTCCAATAATGGCGTTGTAGGGGGATGGGGCGTCAACCACGCTGAATCGTGTTTCTACTTTCATGGGTCCGGCGTTAACCTGCAACACGATGTCTCCCAATGGCTTCGTGGGTGCTCCATTGAATCCGTAGATGGTGTAATAAGAGGTCATTAGCTGTTCATCATGGAGCTTCATTCGTTTGAATGCGTCGTAGAATAGAACGTTTACTGAGCTTCCCCCGTCTATGAGGATCTTTTTGAGGTTACATCCAGCCACTGGTAGTGTTAGGACCAAGGGATCGTTATGATCTTCCATATCTTCTTCGATATCTTCAGCATCGAAGATAATAGGTGAGTCCATCCACTCTTCGTGCTCGTCCACCTCTACACCATCAATCTTATTAATTCGCAGTGGTCCTCGAACTGCTTCCGTAGCCTCTTTCCTATCTGTGCTGTAAGGAGGGCCCTGCGGCTTCAGAACACGAGATGGTGTTGATTGTGCGGTTCCCTCTGGAAGTTGGACTGGCTTGGTCCGTTTGGATCTATCCTCGCGGACCTCCTTTCGTATGTAATGTTGGAGTTCGCCAGCATCAATCAGTTTTTGGATCATTATTTTGAGGTTTTTACATTTCTCGGTCTGGTGTCCATTGAAGCAGTGATATTCACAGTAATCTTTAGACTTCTCGGTTCTTGGGGGCTGTTTTCCCTTAGACCGGCCACTCCAAATTTTCCCTTCCTTTGATCTCTCGCAAGATCCGAGCATAGCTAGCATTGAGCTTCGTGTAAACTTGATCTTCGAATTTTCGATCGTCTTTTCGTCGTTCATCCTTCGTTCCTTCCTATCTTCGTGAGGCCGTTCCACTGAGCTATTCTTTTTCCCCATTGGTTTGTTCTGCGGAATTGGTACGGTGAGACCTCGGGTATGCCCTCGGGTTTTCACGCTGGATTTCTTCAAGACGAGCGTGCTTTTCAATAATTATTCGAAGATCTCCTTCTGTCTTAGGCACGCTTCCATGAATCTCAACAAATAGTGGACTCATTCGGTCTAATCCCCACTTGTAGCAGTTGATACTTACACTGGGTCCACACTCCTATGGCTTGGCAGATCTTGTGCCATCTGTTAGTGTATTCCCTCGTGTTTTCCTTGTAGCCAATTGCCAGCGAAAAGAGCTTATCCATTCCGGTGTTAACAGCCTTGTTGTACATGTAAGTTCTTAAGAACTTTTCTGCGAGTTGATCGTAGGAGTGGATGGAGTCAGGCGGCAAATTATCAAACCAAGAAAATGCCGATCCCTTCAGGCTTGATGGGAAGTATCTACAGAGTACGGCGTCGTTCTGACTCCATCTGGCTAAGACACGGTTATAATACCGAATATGTGCAGCGGGATCACTGGATCCGTCATAGCATTCGAAGGTCGGGACAGGGCACTTCAGCGGAATAGGGGTGTTGGCCAGGCGATGAGTTAGGGGCGTGGAATTAGCCTCTCTCATGACCTCTTCTAACCTTCCCCCGCCTTGTCTAGTTTTTAACTGCCTGATCTCAGCCATCATTTCATCACGAAGCTCTTCCATCGCGCGGTGGTGTCCTACGCTCTTCTGCTCGTGATAGTATGACTCTCCATCATTATAATCCGGGTCGGATGCGCTACTTCCCCTAGCCGCGTCTTCATTAGCTGCTACGATGACTCTCCTGTCTCGATTAGGTTCTGGTGCCTTTGAATTTGCTTCGTCAAGTTGTTGGCTGGTCTTCGTGCTTAGGGCAATCTGGTCTTTTAAACTTGATTTTCTCTGGCCAGCAAAGCTACGACATATGCGTAAACTTGTTGGTTCTTCTTCAATTTTTCAAGCTCATCCATCAATCGATGTGATTGGTTTGACCCCTGATTAGGAGTCCCAGCTCGTGCTACTACGTCCATGGTGCCGCCTTCTTCTACGGTTTGCACTAAAGGTGGTAGAGGTTCAGCTTCGTTTGTTGGCATTTCTAAATCAGGCTGAGTGCCCATCCGCGGTGTTAGATCCGCAGGCACAGTTTGATTCTGATCGTTTGTTGATGGAATTCCGAAGGTTGGTGGGTGCGCGGGCTGATGTGTTCTGGATTCATCCACCCTTTCTTTTGGTTGATGAAATTGATTCGTAGCAAAATTTTTGCTGGTTTCTGCATCCTTCGGAGCTGCCGCAGCCGTACTGTACTTTGTCGCTGCTGCTCTGAGAGCCGCGGCTGCAACGGAGTTAGCGTTCATAGGCGAAGTTATTTTCGCAGGATCCTGCCTCTGACTAGTCATTTTGGCTTTGTCTCCTTACTGCTTGCTTCGGGTGATGACTGGGGTTGTCCGTGGTGCTTCCTTTGACGAGGCTTTGGATTTTCCTGCTTCCTGTGTCTTTTCCATCGTGGGTACTTTTTTTTTTTTTTTGCTTTCTTTCTGCACAAGGGAATTTCAAACAGCGAGAAACAGAAATGTCCATGCGGATCGGGTTAGTTTGCGAAATACCTTACTCCAAGATGGGGAAAAACTGCCCGAGGGTCACAGAGAAAACTTTTAGGGAGGCTCATTTGATTAAAACATATGAGTTAAAATACATGGGTTGAGGTCTTATAAAAAGTGCGGATTCATTGAAAATACGCGAAAGCGCATGAATGTCCCTTGGAAGATGCATTTGGATCCTTTGAAAATGTACGAAAACTCACCGAAAAAAACAGGTCCGTATGAGATCTAAAAAAAAGGTAAATCCATGGATCTAAGCAATAAATCTTTTAACCAGTTTAAACTGCTTCGATAGATACTGCCGGAGCTATCGAAGATAATGGGTGTGTTTTTGAATATAGTAAAGTTAACAAAAGATAAATACTGCTAGAGCTAATGAAGCGGAGCAATCACATGCTAGTTTAAGATGAAATCACAGGATAAGATAAATCTTTTACCGGGACGAAGTCCCTGTTTCTAGCGCCAAATTGTGAACACGTAAATCACGAAGGCATCTATATGTTCACAAACAATATTCGCATTCTATACATGTGCTCGCACTGATGAGACAATTGCATTGATTCCTTGGCTCAAAACCTTCGGGTTTATCATAGCCTCATCGAATATCATCACCAGAGGCGTTCCCATAAGAGGAAAATAAAAAAAAACGGAATATAAAAGTAAGACTCATGGAGTATGAAATGAATGTAAAGTGCTGAAATGTAAATAAGACTGGGATTTACGTAGTTCAGCACTAAGGCCTACATCCACGGGGTTGTCGTTTTCACTATGCATTTGATGATTACAGAAGTAGTCGAATGACTCTGAAGCTTACATAGGTTTGCGAATTGTAAAAGGTAGACTTACACTCACAATTCTTCTCTCTCGACTTCTCTCTCTTTTTTCCGACCCCCCTCTCTCTTGGTGGAGAGGGGGTATTTATAGGGTTAGAGTGTGAGACCCGTTTCCGAGGGACGTTGGAACCTTATCTTCTTGTGCTTTGTGTCCATCACGCAGAGGTCTTCGTTCACTGCTCGATCACGCAGAGTCATCCTCGTTCGTTCCACGGGTTGATCGACACGTACACTGCTCAGAGTGTTTAATGCGGGTAGTTGAGACGCATGCTCGTGTCAGACAAGTGTCTTCTTCCCCTGTCACGTCCATGTCAGTCAACCTTCTCTTCACCGTTGATCTTGGCTTCTTTTGGGATGAGATAAAGTAACTCTTCGGGAGTTATTTGGTGCTTCGCAATATACCGTGCTTTTGGTACATCTTTTAATCTCTGCCCTTGGATTTGTCCAGGCAAGGATCCGACGTCAACGGGATAGGCTTCTTAGCTGTGGGTGTGTGTCATCATGTTTTGATGACTTGGTCCGCATGCTCTCCACGTGTCTTCCTACATACACGTGTTTGATGATGAAATATATACACACACGGTGCTTAAATCACGGTGCATCTATCATTTTCGATTGGATTAACCTTGGCCAACAGTAGTCAACTGCTTTGGTCCCCTAGTTAGCATTACTTGGTCATCATATCGCAGCCATCTTAGTTTGCCTCGAACTTTAGTCCCCCTTGCGCAGTTAAACATTTTGCCCATCAACTTCTAATTCACAAAAGTGAAAGAACCTTCGCAAAATAAATTTATTAACTTGGCAACACAGTCTTTTCATCGATAGATGGAACTACAAAACTGGGCATAGTTGCAAGGAAAAGGTCCATCTGAGAAGAGCTTCTTTTAAAAATACAAAATTGTGCAAGTGGAGAGTACCTGAAGACTGAAGTTACTGTTGAAGATCTTTTGATAGAAGAAGAAGGGAAAAAAGGATGAATTTGGGGCATATGAAAATGTTGCTGCAGCATACAAGAACAAGAATGTTCTCAAGTTATTGTTATGGTACTTCAGCGGGTAATTATGGTTATAGGATATCACAACTTGAGCAAATTGTGAGGGATGAGTGTAAGTCGGGAAAGGTTCAGAAACTTGAGGATGGATTGAGATGCTTTGATCAATTGATTTTAGAGAGACCATTACCATCTGATTCTACATTTAATCATGTATTGGGATCATTATCGAAGATTAAATGCTATTCAGATGTCATTTTGTTGTATAAAAAGGTGATTTTGGTTGGAGTAAAACCTGATTTGTATACGTTTAATATTTTGATTAATTGTTGGTGTCAATTAGACCAAGTGAATCATGGGTTTTGTTTGCTTGGAGAGATCATAAAGAGAGGTTATCAGCCTAATGTTATGACTTTCAATACACTGATCAAAGGTTTGTGTATCAAGGATGAGATTGAACCAGCATTTGAACTGTTCGCTAAAATGACTCACACAGGTATTCAACCTACTGCAATTACGTGTACTACCCTTATACAAGGGCTTTGTAGAATTGGTAAAGTCGGTCATGCTCTTCAGCTTAAAAACAACATGGTGAAATGGAACTGCATCCCAAATGTTGTTTCTTATTTGGTCATCATAGATGCTCTTTGTAAAGAGGGTCTAGTTGATAAAGCTTTGCTTCTCTTCTCCGAAATGCATAGAGATTCAAATGTGGTACCCACTGTAGCTGTTTACAATTCTTTGATCAATGGACTTTGCAATTCAGGCCGGTTGAACGAGGCAAAGAGAGTCTTTGACGAGATGGTTAGTAGAGGAATCTCTGCCGATGTAACTACATATAATTGTATGATTGATGGTCATTGCCGGCATGCTCAATGGGAAGAAGCAAGAAGATATTTTGATGAGATGCTGGATCGGGGGGTTTCACCAGATACAGTAACCTTTAATATATTAATAGATGCACATTGTAAAGATGGGATGACAGAAGATGCTTGGGGGTTATTTAAACTGATGGACAAGTTAAACATAAAAGCTGACCAGATTACTTATAACTCAATGATCGATGGTCTATGTTTGACAGGTCGGCTGCAAGAAGCGGTGAAACTGTTTGACTCCATGATGGATAGAGGCCTTCAACCGGATGTTGTCAGTTGCAATATATTAATTGATGGGTACCACAAGAATCGTAAGTTGGATGAAGCTATGCAACTATTCAAGAAAATGAAACAAAATGGATTGAAACCCGAAATAGTTACTTACAATATATTGTTAGCAGGACTATACCGAGACGGAAGAATGAAGACTGCAAAGAGTTTGTTCAGTGAGATGCAAACATTCCGTGTATCTCCAAATATTATCACATACAATACACTGTTGGATGGGTACTTCAAGAATGGATACACTGAGAAAGCAATACAATTATTTGAATCCATGGAGGGTATTGGTATTTTAGCTAATGTTGAAATGTACAATATTCTTATTCAAGGGTTGTTCCAGGCTGGCAAGTTGGAGGATGCGAGAAAACTGTTCATGCAAATTCCAGAAAAGGGAATAGTGCCTAATGTAGTGACATATACCACAATGATAAGTGGCCTCTTTCGTAGCAAGATGTTATTGGAGGCTAAAGATTTAATCATCGAAATGGAAGAGAAGGGTTGTGTACCTAATGCTATAACATATAATATCATCATCAAGGGTTTTCTTGTAGGAAAGGAAACTGACAAGGCATTGCAATTTGTTCGCAAGATGCGTGAAAGAAAATTTGTGCCGAGTGATTCTGTTTGTTCATTGTTAGTCAGCACTCTCTCAACAAATCAGCTAAAAAATCTATAGTTATTTTTGCGAAACTAATGTTGAGGTGTCAGCGAATTTCTAAACCTCTTTTCAAGTATCAACATATTTCCATTTGATTTCTTTCCCGTAGTTTGCGTAATCTGCAAAATGGTATGCTTTTGTCATTTCCCTTAGATTCTGGTTGACTTATTTTTATTTCAATTTTGGTTCACTTTCAGGATCTTCACTCTGCCACTGTTGCTATTTGCAATTCAATATCATTTTATGGGCCTAAACTTTATTTTGAAGGCGGAAGAGCTAATGATTCTACTAAAATTCATTAGGCACGTTAATCAAATTTTATCTGCATGTCAATTTCATTATGGTTGAAATTAGTGACCTTAATCGTTCTTTGCCTTATTTTGCTATTATATTACACTTTAAAACTCTTCCTGGTCTATTTTTCATTATTCCGCTACTTTGGCTCACAGGTTTCAAATAATATCATCCGGGAGATTGTTAGAGTGAGATACATATATGAAGTAGATATCTACATCTGATCACATGTGTGTGTGTGGTCTAGTTTGTATTTTGGCGGAAACCATTTTTTTTTAAATGATGAGGATCAATATAAGTTGTTGCCTATTGGACAGAATTTTCATGCATCAAAAGTATGGGTTGCAGCAGACGCAGTTCCTGATACACAACTTACTGCCAATGGGAGAAGAAGGGACACTATGCTTACACTTGCCGAAATGGCAAGGATAAATGGCAATCACCGAGGTGAGCTTCTAACAGATTTAAAAGCATGTGCTTCAAAGTATGATATACAACTATGAAACACCAAGTATCAGATTAGAGTTTCTCTTTATACTTGTATTTGTGTATGCCAAAATAGAGCTTCTCTAGTTGTTTACTGATAAAATGCAGTCAAATTAGGTAAATCTACTTGCAAGATCTTGACTGTTCAACATCATAATTGCACCACTGGTCGAACACTGGAACTCAATACAGAGCCTTTGGATCAGGTAAAGACTCCTTATTTCCTAGGTTAACGTTCCTCAATGTGTTATTTGTATAGCTTTTTTGACTTGAACTGTTTGTACTATACCACTGAATTGTCATATAAGCACGTCTTTTGTCTGAAACTATGATTACATAAGCTGCCTGAGGTATCAGTCATTGTTTCAGATACAAATAAAATGCTTCGTTATATTAATCCTTCAATTGGCGATGTTACTGTAGTCACCAGGTTATCTAAGGTGTCCTATTTTTTGGTGTAATAAATGGTAGCTCAAATTCCATTATTATCAGATTCACATTTAATGCACTATCGAATCTGCAATAAACCGAAACACTTATAACTCGATGTTCAGACAACTTTAGAAACTTCAAATGATTTATGAGTACTGATCAATATGGATATCAAAGTTTTTTTTTTATCTACAGATTAATTGATATATATTTTTCCTTGTGTTGTATTTTCTGGGCTTTGTTTACCTTGGTTGTGATGATAGAGTAGCAGACACTTGTACTTTTCTACATAACTTGATCCTTTCAGAAGCTTGGAGACTAATTGCCATCCAGCCGAAAGTAACAGTGCGTCCATGCCAACAATCAGCCATTTAAGTCTCTTCTATTTCAATGTTTCTTCATCTAGCCAAAAAAAAGGTCTCATCTATTTATTTTCTTTTCTGTCTTGCCTTGTCATCTTTTTTTTCATTAAGCAGATGCATGAACTAAGAATTTTTCCAGTAAGTATAATCTGAACACTATGAGTATGAATTTATATTTATGCCATATATAGATTAGCCATTAAGTTCAGTTTCCAATACATAGAATCTCCAAAGTTTGGGGAAATAATGAGGACAACAAAGCACCATTGATGAGTCTGGGTCACCCTTATTTCCTAAAACATTCTTCCAGAATTCTCATCCACTCTAAATGTTACTTCTTACCATAAAATCGACTCTTAAGTTCAGTTTAAATACATCGAATCCAAAGTTTGGTGAAATAATGGGAAGACAAACATTGATAGGTGGGATTACCCCCTTTTTCCCGAAACGATCTATATGATGCTTAGTTATCGATTCTAATCCATCTTTCTTTCTGTCTCATGGTCTGGTTTCTCATCTATCTTTTGGAGTAGACTTGTTTTCATCCAATTGAACGAGATTAAATGGCAGTGTTTACTCAGAAACGAGAATTGGCTCAATTGCTGTCTGAAAAGTTTTTGGATGTATAACACATAAATACTGAAAGCAGTCCTTAATTTTACTTTGATATTTATGAAATTCTATGAAAAAATCCTCAATTCTGTTTTTTGTTCCTGAGAGAATTTTGTAAGAGATAGTGATGTACTTATACTTGTTTAATAAATGCAGGGAACATTGGAACGACAATACGAAGAACTCCAAAAAATGCGTGATGCTGATGCTCCAGATTTTATTATTGAGACGCTGACTTTGTTCTGTAATATGACAGAACAGAGACTAAAAGAAATTGAGAAACACTCGTAATATATTTTCTCAGAACATTATTTTTCTCGAAAGTGTTTGTGTTTATGTTAATTTGCTCACTAGTATTTTCTACTCTAATGGCAGGACTCCTTATTTGGACATCCCAGAGGTTGCAGTTTATATTCATACTATCAAAGGAGGTAGCCTGACGTACGTACCAACAGTGTTATTGCAAAATTAGGAATATTGTGTATTTGCTTTTCTCCCCCTATCTTCAGCATTTTATAGTTCTGATAGTGTCCAGATTTGTCACAAAGAAGTTCCACTTTTGTATGAAGCGATTTGTTACCGTTTCCAGGTTGCTTTCCTTGGTAGAATGGTGGAAAAAACAATGAGATTTAACCATTTAAGGAATCTATTTTCTATATGTGATTCTGCCAAACTCTTTCGCCATTAGGAAAGCTATATCCTGAAATTTTGTTTCCTAATTTGTTTGGTGTTGCAGTCTTGGATGTAAAAACTTAACTGCGGCATGCGATGAATTCGCGCGGTGTAGTGACCGGAATTATATAGCTGGGTAAGAACAAATCTTCCTTCACATGCTTGTTAATGTTCAGGGTCATTTTGTATGTCAAGACCAGATTTTGGTCCTTGTTGGTCTAAGGGTGCTCAATTTGTCCTGTTTAGGTTTAAGGTATTGGACCACCGTTACCAATGTTTACCAAAACTTCAAAAACACTTTCTTTTAGGTTTACTTGTTAATATAATATTTTTCCGATGTTCTTTTGAGTTTCTTATTTCTGGGGTGAAATGAATCTGTAAATTTTTTTCGCTTTCAAATTTCTTTTCTGTTTTTGCTTTGCTTTCCTTCTGACTCTTCTCTACATGTTGGCGATTATTCTTAGATGTCACAAAGCATTGATGCAGGTTGTGAACGAATTTAGTCGTGTAAAGGAAGTATTCCAGAAAGTCATTGAGGTAAATAATAGATAGTTATACTTCCCAGTTCCCAGTACATATGAGATTATGTTAATTTTCAATTTTGTGAATTTTTTTTTTGATGTCATCCATATAAGTTTTCCACACAAGAGCATTGTTAAAATCAATTATCATCAAAATGTAAATGTTAGAAGAAAACCAAAACTTTTGGATATGAAAACGTAACTTTGCTGAATCAAACATGTCTGTTAATTCATCCCCTCATGTGTGTCTTTTGGATGTGCAGCTGGAAAGAAAGATCTTCAATTTGCCTGCACTGCCTCCGCCTCAAGCTTAGATAACAGGCGCATTACTGTCCCGTCTTTTGCGAAATCCGAGCTTTCGGTCTCTTCTCCAGATTATAAAATGTTTTTTACTCTTGTAATTTTAGCGATCTAGAGCTTGAACAATCTTTTAATGTGGTATGAAATTCAACTTAGTGGGATTAAAGCAATATCAAAAAAATTCAACCGCGAATATGTTGTCTATGCATAACTCTGTATTCGACACTGGCCATAACGTTACCTGTAGTGACACACAAGTACCTTAAAATTCTTATTGCTGCAACACAATAATAAAGACTTTATAACTGAAGAAGCTTGGTATTTTAGGATTATCTTAGCGAAAGCGCCTTGATAGTCCAGTGATTCTAATCCTGGATGCAGCTGAAATAGATAGATATTAATTCCGTGATTAGCCATTAAATGGATATTCCGTACCAGAAGTTACCTACTTAAGACAGATTCAGATGATAATTCTCCAATAATGGCAATTACAATTTCATGATTAAGAAAGAAAGAACACAAATGTTAATTGATGTGCATATAATGTAGCAGGCAGATCAGTGTTGATTAAATTTGTAATCTGTAGCTCATATCCAGATGTTTCAAAATGGAAGTAACCTGCAAAACTGGAACCAACTATCTAGGCAATAGAGAATGGTTTAAAGTGGCTGATTCTTTTTTATTATTATAGGATAAAGAGTGTTACATTAACTAGTTGGAAGCCTAACAAGCTAATTAAGCTCCAACAACGCACTATTACATGAATTGAACAGGTTACCGTGCTAATCCACCAGCGAGCCTCATGGATAAGCTAGTTAAAGGATCCGAAACGGAAGGGGGTTAAGATTGTGTCACAAGGGGGAAGCTAACTCTACCATTCATATTAATTCCTGCAATATTTCTTTTTTGGATCATGTTTGATTAATTCACGATTTTAGTCCATTACTAATTACAATGATAGACTCCCTTTCTGCCATTGCTAAATTTTGCTTGGTCACTTTTTTCACTTTCTAAAGTCACGTTTTTCTATTTGAATCCCACTATTGGGGCAGGACTAGGCTTGGTTTTCGGTGGCTTAATATATGTTAATTATAAACAAAATGTCGGGATCTATTCTGAGTAAATTTTCAAAACTACCTCCAATCAATTTTACTTATTCCCCTATTACTCTTTTAGAGAGGGGTTGGAGTTCAGCTTGTTGCTCGGCTACCAACCAAAAGCTGTGTTTGATCTTTTTTATTGTCGTCGGATGTTTTCGAATTTTGATGGCATAATTAGCGCAATTAAACATAATTAAGTGCAGTAAAAACGGTTTGAAAAAAAAATATCTAAACTAACCAAAAAAATAAATAAAAAACTTAACTAAAAAAAATTGATTCGCACCTTTCTTCTTCTTCTGTTTTCCTCCTCCTTTTCTCCTCTCTTTCTTTTCTTCTTCTTATTTTCTTTGTTACGATACGATCGATCGTCGGTTCAAAAAAATTTCATCGTCAATTAAAAAGTATAAAACCATGGTGAAGACAAAGGAAAAGCCAGAATCGATTCCGAAACAAAAATGCGAACTAGAGAAATTAAATTATCGAGGGAAGATGAAACTGAAGATCAAGAAGAAGTGAACGAAGGAGATGAACCAGCCGCCGAGACTCCTGATATGCCTGCAATAAGTTTTGAATTCAAAAATCCACTCTTTGTTTAAGCATTTGAATGATTATTCAATTGATTTCGAAAAATATTAGGTAATGAAAAAACAATTCCGGTAAAAAATTTACCGCTTGGAGTATTTGTCTTCCGTGCCGTACTACTGTTTACTGTTGGGAATACTAATAACTCCGAAATGTAACTTAGTTGACCCGGATGGGAACTGAGAAATCCTAACCGCAACAAATTGTGTTCGGCTAGGTTATTCCTAGCCATATCTTTTTTTGTGTTTGAAATTTAATCTAGTCGTAGTGTTTACAACTAGGTTGCTCCTATCCATAATTTGAGAAACCAAGTCATAGATATTATTTCCTAGTCGCTATATATGTTGTGACTTGGTAGATTGCTCAAAGTCTCATCTGTAAACCTGTTTGCGGTAGGTAATGGCAACTTTTCCTAGTCGTTGTTTTATGTTATGGCTTGGTCGTGTCAAGTTTCCTAACCGTATCTATTTTTTTTTGGCCTTGTTTGAATCGGTTTGAACACCGTTATATTTAGTTTTATTTGTAATCAACTTTGAACAGAGGAAATGAAAGGAGTAAGAAAAAATCACAAGAATTTAACACCTCTAATGTCTGGACTCCACAACCTCGTCATACAAAACCTTTGTGTACAAATGCAAGAAATGCAAGTGAAGTTGCCACTGGTGGAGGAAGTGAAGGTGGAGGAAATGAAGGTGGAGTTTCCACTGATAGAGGAAGTTAAGGTGGAGGAACTGAAGGTGGAGGAACTGAAGGTGGAGCAAGTGCAATTGTGGTTGTTGAATAACCAAATCTAAAGATTCAAGAAGAATACTTGGGCGAAACTGGTGCTGCTGCTATTGATAAGGTGGAGGAAATGAAGGTGGAGTTTTCACTGGTGGAGGAAGTTAAGATGGAGGAACTGAAGTTGGAGTAAGTGCAATTGTGGTTGTTGAAGAACCAAATCTAGAGATTCAAGAAGAATACTTGGGCGAAACAGGTGTTGCTGCTATTGATAAGAGTAAAGTCGTAGCAGAGGAGGAGAAGAAGTATCCATTAAAAGATACAACAAGACAAATAATTGACGCTATGAAGTTTTTACCTTCAAAGAAGAATGAGGGATCTTTTGGTGAGCCAGTAGATCGACATGTCTTGTTTGGTTACCAGTCTTCATGGGATGTTAGGGTTTGTGCCGCAAAGATAAACAAATTTAATATATATTATTTTAATTTTATTATAGATTGTTAATTGTAATAACTTAATATTTTTATTGTTTGTAGTTTCCCGGTACAACGATCCTTAAACTAAAGCACCAACAAGTAAAGTTTCGGTGCTATGGTCTGAATCGAGGCTTTGCAGAAGACCTATGAGGGGGTCTAACAACCACACCCAATATTTCATACAGCAATCTGAATAGACAAACTCCAATATACTTTCAAGAGAATAAACTAGATAATTAAACTCAATATAAGAAAAGTATATCAAAGAGTTAATATCTCTATCTCTTCAATTCAACATGCAATCAGCAAATAGGAATTTGCGAACGATTGAATATAAGAGATATAACTTGAACAGTACCAATGACCAATATTCAAGGATTAATCAATTTCAATCAACAACCAAAGTTTCGATTTCCCAATTGATCGATTCAACGCACAACCTGTGATATTTCAATCATATAACAAAATATAATGTAGAAAATAAATAACACAGACACCAGAAGTTTTGTTAACGTGGAAACCACAAATGCAAAATAACCTCGGGACCTAATCCATATTTGAACACCACACCGTATTAAGCCTACTACCAATGAACTTCGGACTGTAGTTGAACCCTAATCAATCTCAAACTGACTCAAGGTACAGTTGCACTCCTTACGTATCTGATCTTAGCAGGACACTATGCACTTGATTCCCTTAGCTGATTTCATCCACAACCAAAAGTTGCTACGACCTAAAGTCGAAGACTTGATAAACAAATCTTTCTCACACATAAAAGTCTATAAATTGAATAAATCTGTCTCGCACAAAAATACCCAAGAGTTTTTGTTCCGTTTTTTGATAAATCAAGGTGAACAGGAACCAATTGATAACCCGTATTTATATTCCCGAAGAACAGTCTAATATTATCAATCACTCACAATAATCTTAATCGTATGGAAACAAAACAAGATATTGTGGAATCACAAACGATGAGAAAAAGATGTTTGTGAATTCTTTTTATCTTTCCTATCGGAGATTAAATATCGAGCAAATCTTAAAGAATATAGTACTCAAGTCGATAGAATCAGCAAGATTAGAATACACAACTACGAAGAAAATAGTTGGGTCTGGCTTCACAATCCCAATGAAGTCTTCAAGTCGTTAACCTACAGGGTTTCGTGAAAAACCTAAGATTAAAGGAGAATCGACTCGAGATTATGCAACTAGTAACACACATGAGGTGTGGGGATTAGGTTTCCCAGTTGATAGAGTTATCCTTTATATAGTTTTCAAATCAGGGTTTTCAATCTAAGTTACCTTGGTAACCAAGCATTTAATATTCACCATTAGATGAAAAACCTGATTCATTTCAAGCTAATATCTTTCAACCGTTAGATTGAGCTTAGCTTGTCACACACATGTGAAATGCACTTTTCATTTAGGTTTGACTAACCGTACCTAAAGATGTAGACCTGCAGGGTTGGCTCAACAGTAGTTAACCGAGGTTGGCTATATGAACACTCTCATATCAACCTTATTCATCTTAACCACAACTAGTTCAAATGACTTCAAATGAACTAGTTCTAGAGTTTTTCAATTTCTATATTCTCATAGAAGAATACAGAAGCAAAATCGTTTTGATTCACTTGAATAAATTCACGTACATTATAGAAACAGTTTGCAAAGATTGCATTCCTTATTATATAAATGTATTAGTTCATTAAAAAACCGATTCTAGAACAATAACCACTCAAGTATGCAAACAGGTACGCATACTTGTTTAGCCGGACCAAGTTTGGTTTTCGTCAGTACGCGAACGGGTGCGCACACCTCCAAACCCAACAGAAAATCTCGGACATGAACCATACGGGGACGCATACTAAGGTTCCCGGACTTCTCAAACCAATAGGTACGCATACGGGTACGCAAACTTTGGGTTCTCATTCATGGATTAACACACATGAAAGTACGCATACTGTTAGAGCATTGCTCGATTGAACCCACCAAGCATTGGTATGTCACGTGTGGTTGTCATATTTTAGTGAACCAAAAATCATTTAAAGAGTCGCTTGATTATTTACTAGAGTCAACTTCGTATAGGTTAGCTACAAAGTGATTAGGTTATGAGACATACAAGTATTACTCGGAGACTTGAAGAATGTGAAGAAGTAAAGAGCTACATCGGCGACATCATCCTTCCTCTTGAGGTTAGTAATATTTTGACTTGAACCGTTTCATTCCTAACGTATCTTTCAAGTCGTGCTATATTGAAAACATAACTGTGATGTTGTGATTTATTATACTCAAGTTAGACGTAGTATTAAAGAATTATAATACGATGTATAACGCCGATCTTTTGAACTTCGTATATAAGAAATCGAAATAATCGTATGAATGCTATTGTGATTATGTATGGGTATGGGTGAATATTTCGTCCTTGGAAACAATGTTTTACATTCGTTTAAAGGAAGTACATTCATAAAATTGTTTTGTGAATCAAAAGGGAACTCGCTAGACTTATTGGTATTGTTATTCATTACAAATCTTTGGATTACCAATATGTGTGTTTAGTATAACCGCTCATAACTTGTTTATGTATCTTGGTAAAACTAATCAAAATGCTTTGACTTTTAGTAGTGAAACCAATCTTAAGTAATCACCTGAGATGGTATGATCGATATTTGTAATTGGTGTGACCGATCCTAGTCATTGGATAACCGATCCTAGTAGTTGCTGTGACCGATAACAAGAGAATGTGTAATCGATCCTTATAGGAGGTTAACAAGTGTTAGTAGTTGGTGTAACCGATCCTATGACCTGTGCAACTGATCACAATTAATACCATGAGATTGTGGTAACTAGTCCTGGTACTAAGTTAACCAATTTTTGTAAACTGTTGTAACCGGTCCTAGTAGCCACATGTTGGTAGAACCGAAATTTGTGTTTGGTAGAACCGTTAAACCCATGATTGGTGATTTGATAGTTTGATCAATCACACAGTTCTTAGAAATCATATGAATCAATTCTAAACTTGTTTGGAAGTGTGGCAAATCGGTTCCAAGATTGTAAATATGAAAAAGGATTTACAAAGAAAAAGATGTTGACATACTTTGAACCTGTGCAATAATTCTTATCTATTATTGTTCAAAGATATTCCTTAATAACTAAAGGAGAATCCCTAATCGAAATAAATTGAGAATCTTTTAATTAAGGTTTTAGTTTTATATGCTTTTAATTTCCAGCAATTAAATGCATATCTTTAGAAAATAAAAATTGGTAATGTGCATTTACTATTTGGAGATTTTCTATTGAGATTTCGGTCAATATTTAGACAAAGCATTTCCAGGAAATATGAAAACCTATTTGGGCATTATTGCATATCTTTAAGAATATTCGGTTTTGGAAATTCCTTGGTGTCCAATCTTCCTTTGGTCTATAAATATTGAAGTTTGCATTTCGAGAAAACTAATCCTCAGAGCCAGCAAAACTACCTAGTTGTGCAGTTACTAGTGGAGCCGTCTATTCGGAGAGGAAAGTACCCTAATTAGGCGAAATCTCTTACGACCGCTCGTTTTAAAGACTTCTTTGGGATTGATAAGCTCTACGAGTACCGTTGGTGGGAAACTAGATAATTGATGTTTATTATTAGTTTTCGGTTGATTTGATTGACTAACGGTTGTTGAACTTTGATTGAACCTAGTTTATTTATGCTTGAGAATCTTCTCTTCTGATATAAGATTCACTCAAACTAGATTGAAGTGTCGACGGGGATTTTTAGAACTTTTTGTAGATCTAAATAGGTCTTGTGATAATCCATCGTTAATAGACTCCGTTCTGTGTGTAATTGATCATAAGAGATTCAATTTGTTTGTGTGTAGTTGTTTATTGAAGATCTAAGAAGATTTGAAAACAACGAAGATACCTTATTTGGGTTCATAATCTTTGGTGTGCACAAAACTTGATCGGATGGGGATCCAACTATACTCGGTTTATCTTTTGGTCGATTGGATTGATTATTTGCGTAGATCGGTATCAATATTTAGTATCTTGACAGATCCTATTATTGAATGCATAGTCTAGACAATTACTTTGGTAATTTTTGAATAGATTGATCAAGATCTAACAAAGGAGTTTGTTGGTTAAACAGAAGAGCCTTTTGTCAAACTCATATCACTTTGTTTTAAAGAGTTGTTACTGAAAATATTTGTTGTTCCTTTACTATTTGGAATACGAACCAAAGGAATTGTTCCAAGTGCGTGACTTATTGCAAGTTGGAGGTGCAGGGATACTGAGGGAACTAGGTTAACTATAGGTTTAGTTGCTTGGTCTCAACTATACGAAGTTGGTTTAGATTTTGTATAACGGCTTAATTCTGAGAGTATTTAATTATGGACAAGGTCCAGGGGTTTTTCTGCATTTGCGGTTTCCTCGTTAATAAAATCTTGTTGTGGCATTTACTTTTATTTTCCGCAATTATAATTGTCTTTATTATAATTTAAAATAAATTACACAAACGTTAATTCTGTAGTTACTTGATAGAAATCCTATAGAGTTTGGTTAAGTCCGAACCTATTATCAAGTAATCATACTTCGTTGTTGTATTATCTCGATCTTGTATGCATAGTCAATCACGCAATTTGTCTTGTTGTCGTATTATATCGATCTCGTATCCATCAACGATCACACGAAGTGTGAACCAATTCGTTGTATTGTCTCGACTCAGTCCATAGACAATCACTTTCGGTAAAGGACTTAAAGATGGAAAAGTTTTAGATTGAGGTATATTTGAGTACCCTCGTCGTTTCACATAGTCTGTTCATATCCACTTGTTCTAAACTCTACTTCAATCATTAAAACTTTCTTAGAGGATGACAATAGTCATTTTTCACACACTATTAGCATCAAAGCAATTTTAAAGTTATTGAAATATAATCATAAAGAAATATTCCAAGACTATACCAAATGGTTGTATCACACAAACCATGTAAGATGTTACTCGGAAATTTTCACATGATCATCTTTTGACTTTCGTCATGAAGATAAGATGAATTTGGTTGAAGCGAAATCTTACCAAACACATATTTCGAGAAATATATAAGCGAGTTAAACTCGGGCTCGAAGTCTCAAATATGTGTTGAGTTTATGCACATTTGAGACTTCGAGATGAGTTTAATTCACTTATATATTTCTCGAAATATATGTTGGTAAGATTTCTCTTTAACCAAGTTCATCTTTTATTCTAAACGCAAGTCAAAAGATGATCATGTGAAAATCTCTTTATAACATCTTACATGATTTGTGTGAGACAATCATTTAGTGTAGATTCAGAATGTTTTGTACAGATCATTCGATCACTTGAAAATCGCATCAAAGCTAATAGTTTGTATGAGATAGCTATTGTCATCTTCTAAGAATGTTTCAATGATTGAAATGAGGGTTTATAACATGTAACCATGATTGGATATAAACATAGTGTGTGTAAATTTCAAATCCGTGAACCATGGTATGCATACCCGTACGTGTACTGGCGGAAGTTCAGGTTCCGTGAATTTCTGTTGGAGTTTGGAAGAGTACTAGTATGCCTACCTGTTCGCGTACTGGCAAACCCAAACTCGTTCCGTCAACTTAAGTATGCGTATCCGTTTACATGCCTGAGTAGGTTATATTCTAAAATCGGTTTTTTCATGAACTAATACATTTATAAATAAGGAATGTAATCTTTTGCAAACCGTGTCTATAATGTTCATGAAATGATTCAAGTGAATCAAAATCGATTTTGTATCAATTGTGTCTTGTATACTTCTATGAGAATATAAACTACTGAGCAACTATCTAACTTGTTTCATTTGAGTCATTTGAACTAATTACGATAAAGATGAATTAGGTTAATATGAAAGTGCTCATATGCCTAACCTCGGTTAACTATTGTTGAACCAACTAAGTGTACACGTTTAGGTACAATTATCTTTATCTAAATGTTGGCACATTTCATTTCTGTATAACAAGATAAGTTCGATCTAACGGTTGAAAGATATTAGCTTGAATCTAATCAGGTTTTCATCTCACGATGAGTATTGAATGCTTTTTTTATCAAGGTAACATTGATTGCAAACCCTGATTTGGAGACTATATAAAGAAGAACTCTATCAACTGGATAACCTAATTCCCGCGCCTCTTGTGTGATACTAGTTGCGACTAGAGTCGATTCTCCTTTAACCTTAGGTTTTTACGAAACCCTGTAGGTTAACGAATTAAAGACTTCATTGGGATTGTGACGCCAGACCCAACTATTTTCTCTGTAGTTGCATGTTCTGATCTTGATGCTTTCTATTTTGATTGAGTACTATATTATCTAAGATTTACTCGAGATTTATCTCCGATAGGAAATATTAAAAAGTAGTCACAAACATCTTTATCTCATCGTTTGTGATTCCACAATATCTTGTTTCGTTAATTGATTAAGACTATTGTGAGGTGATTGATAATACTGGGTTATTCTTCGGCAATATAAGTCTGGTTTATCAATTGGTTCCGTGAATTTCTGCTGGATTTTGGAAGAGTACTAGTATGCGTACCCTTTCGCGAACTGGCGAAACCCAAACTCAGTCCGGCTACTTGAGTATGCTTACCCGTTTGGATACTTGAGTAGGTTATGTTCTAAAATCGGTTTGTTCATGAACTAATACATTTATAAATAAGGAATGAAATTTTTTGCAAACCGTGGATATAATGTTCATGAAGTGATTCAAGTGAATCAAAATTGATTTTGCTTCAATTGTGTCTTGTATACTTCTATGAGAATATAAACTACTGAGCAACTATCTAACTTGTTTCATTTGAGTCATTTGAACTAATTATGATAAAGATGAATTAGGTTAATATGAAAGTGCTCATATGCCTAACCTCGGTTAACTATTGTTGAACCAACTAAGTATACACGTTTAGGTACAGTTATATTTATCTGAATGTTGGTACATTTCATTTGTGTATAACAAGCTAAGTTCGATCTAACGGTTGAAAGATATTAGCTTGAATCTAATCAGGTTTTCGTCTAACGGTGAGTATTGAATGCTTTGTTACCAAGGTAACCTTGATTGCGAACCCTAATTTGGAGAATATATAAAAGAGAACTCCGACAACTAGGATACCTAATCCTCGCACCTCCTGTGTGATATTAGTTCCGAATAGAGTCGATTCTCCTTTAAGCTTAACGAAACTCTGTAGGTTAACGACTTAAAGACTTCATTTGGATTGTGACGCTAGACCCAAATATTTTCTCTGTAGTTGCATGTTCTGATCTTGCTGTTTTCTATTTTGATTGAGTGCTATCTTCTTTAAGATTTGCTCGAGATTTATCTCCTATAAATAAGATTGAAAAGTTGTCACAAAAATCTTCGTGTCATCGATTGTGATTTCACAATATCTTGTTTCGTTAATCAATTAAGATTATTGTGAGGTGATTGATAATACTAGGATGTTCCTCGGGAATATAAGTCCGGTTTATCAATTGCTTCCTTTTCACCTTGATTTATCAAAAGACGGAACAAAACTTATAGGTACATTTGCGGGAGACATATTTATCTATTTAATAGACTTTTCTGTGTGATACAAATTTATTTATCAATTCTTCGACTTTGGGTCGTAGCAACTCTTAGTTGTGGGTGAGATCAGCTAAGAGAATCAAGTGCGCATAATCCGGCGTGGTTTATGATGCGTAAGGAACGCGAATGTACCTTGATCAGTGTGAGATTGGTTAGGGATCAACTAAATTATAGTCCGAAGTTAGCTTGTAGTAGGCTAGTGTAGAGGCTTAATACAATGTGATCTTCAAATCTGGACTAGGTCCTGATTTTTTTTTTTTGTATCCGCGGTTTCCTCGTTAACAAAATTTCTAGTGTCTGTCTTATTTCTTTTCCGCATTATATTTGTTTATATAATAGAAATATCACAGGTTGTGCATAAGATCAATCAATTAGATAATCTAACCTTTGGTTTTTGATAGAAATTGATTGACACTTGAACATTGGTCTTTCGTACTGTTCAAGTTATTTCTCATTATTCAATCTGGCTCCCAAATTCAAATTTGTTTGATTGCAGATTGAATTGAGAAATTGAAATATAAATTCTTTGATATACTTTTCTTAAGATTGAGTCTAACTGTCTAGTCGATTCTCTTAAAAATATATTGGAGTTTATCCATACAGATTGCTAAGCGAAATATTGGGTGTGGTTGTTAGACCCCCGTTTTTTCAAATTCTATCTGTTTAGCTTTCTTTGTATGGGGCAAACCTTTGTGATGTTCAAAAATTTCATAACAATTGGACGTGTGTGATATTATCTAATACCCGATTACACATAATCGGACGCATAATTTAGTAATTAACTTCCGACTTTTATCTTCGCATTACCGTTACATAAAGTTGAAATGACATTGACATCACAAATCGGCAGCAACGACTTTTTTTTTAAAATAAACTATCCGTGCCTCGAATAACACACCTAACCGGTAAATAATACATATGCTCATATACCGATTGTTGATGTTCAATGCAACTCTGATAACAAAAATGAACGTAATCGGAAGTATAATAAATTTCCAAACTGCCGATTACGCAATCCGAAGGCAATTGGGTAACTTAGTCTTCCGATTATATATTATCCACGTAAGCATTATGTACGTAAAATCTGTACGCTCTTGCTACAATATGAAATAACGACTATATTTTCAAACAAAAGACACGTTGGGAATCTCATCTATATAAATAGGGTAACCACTTCTCATTTATGCACCAAACTACACACACATAGCGTCATGTATTCTACAAATAAATTTTTCATTTTTTAATCTTTCTAATTCATTTTATATCTCAACTTACAATCATGGCAACGTTTGACGCAGCTGAAGATTTGGTCATTGTCAAAATATGGTATCACGAAATAAGACGTGAAGATGTCATAGTCGGAAGGATTGCACGCGAAACCTTTTGGGGGAGTGTATATAGCCAATTTGTGCAAGAGAATGGAAATCCAAAGCAAAGATCCCTCTAACAAGTTCAAAATCGGTGCCAACTTATTCAAAAAGGAGTAAATGATTACATAAGGATACAAAAGAGGATCTTTAACACTAGCCACTTAAGCTTATCGATCCAACAATTTGTAAGTATTTGTATACTTCTTTTACATAACACCTGGTGTCCAAACTATACGAACTTAGTATTCTTTTATATTGGTTGTTTTTATGTAGGAGACACTCGCAAAAATGCACTACTTAGAGGAAAAAGGATAAGAATTATATATGATAGAAGTTATGAATTCCTGAAGTCCATGGTCACAGTTTATGGAAAAATGGTTACAATCGGAAGTTATTATGTAATGTATTCTACAAATTCTGGGAATTTTTTTTAATTTTATTCTCAGAGATTGGTAATAATCGGAAGTTAGTATGTAACATAAATTACCGGTTCTGGGAAATTTTTCCAATTTTATTGTCATAGTTTCGTTATAATTGGAAGTTAGTGTGTATTGTAACCACCGATTCTGGAATATCTCAAAAAAGTGGAATTTATTTACAAAGCTGATACAATCGGTTGATATAGCATATGATATAACTACTGATTATATCATATATCTTCATATTTTCTTACAAAAAACATTTACAAAAAGGACGGTTCAAAATACATCTTCCAAACATAACGATCATTCATCGTCATCATCCGAGGGGACCAATTCTAGTAGGCCTTTTGGATAGTTGTTCAGGATACGATCCCAATGCAACATATTGGTATCATATTGTTTCAACTAATCCTTTTTGGGAAGTAATACGTACAACTACTCAACGGGGGTAATGAAAAATCTCTCTTTACTCTTGAACCGATAAAATGCATCTCATTCACAAATGCCATAACAATTCTTATATCGTTAACTGGTTCATCGCAGGCCGTCCTTTTAGGTGCAAACGTCAAACAATGTCCATACTTAGGAGGAACAAAAAAAATGTACCACGCAATTCAAAACGTCCGCTATGCGATATCCGCATCTAGGCATTGTCATCCTATACTTGGCTCCGATTGTCTTCAATCCCTTTCGGTACTTTACACGTGCACATAGTTCTTCAAACTGTTGTTCTTTGTCGTATATATATCCTCGCCTCATCATCTCCGTATAGAAATCCTTGTCCTTTATTAGTTTCACCGCCATCTTATTTCTTAAATATTGGCATTGGGTGACATCTTCGATAACCTTCTCATCAAAGTGACCCATTTGTTCCGTAGCGACGTGAAACCCACAATTGCCATCCCATCAACCTCGTTGGTGGACAAAACAAATGAAAAAAATGAGTAGAGGGAGTTGTTCCATATACTCTTCTATAATCGTATACGTTGATCGAATTGGTCTTCCATGAATATCCCTAGGACAACAAAGAGTATCATACTTCTCTTTTATGGTCACCATTTGCACTGGTTGGGTTTGTTGCGAGTCGCTCATTTTCTCAACGACTCCTGAGCTAGGTTGGTCTCCACTAACACAACTTCTTCCACCACTAGTACAAACCTTCACATAGGCCACGTTTTTTGGTTTACAGCCTAGCCACGTTTCGGGTTATTTGCGTGGCTACTGGTCATCAATGTAACTATATCAACGTTTTGTGTTACCTTGTATCCATAGTGCACCATTTGGTCATTTGTTTAATCCTAAACTCATCAAGTGTAGCCATAGGGTATCGTTTGGTCATGATTTTCAGTCTAATCCCATCACATGTAGCCGTAGATGCATATATGGCCACATTAAGTAATTATGTATTTGTAAAATGTGTAGGGTGGTAATAGACACACTTATTAACCTGTGACAAAAATGGAATTTAGTTAGCCACCTTGATTTGTTTATGTGTCCATAATACATGGTTTATTAGACAAGCATACACTAAGAAATGGTGCATTGTAAGATAGGTGCTTCCCTCTTAGCCAAAGTCGATCATGTTAATGCGCATCTTTTCAGAAAACTTGCATTACAAAAAAGAGATTATCCATATATATATTTAAATTACAAATTCAAATAATTTGAGATTTTATAAATAAATGAGGTCCCTTACAATGTACAAACTCTAAAGTATTCTACTTAAACATAAAAAGCAATGAAGGAACAAATACTATCCAAAACAAAGTATAAACCCTATGCTTACAAAGACACAAACATGTGTATGTACCAGCCTCATTACGTATAGCTCAAAGCCAAGTAAAGTCTAGAAGTTGCCAAAAAGGTGTAACCGATCACAATCTACATTGGAGTGCAAGTTGTAACCGGTCACAAGTTACTGTGGGATACAAGGTATAATCGGTGAAAAATTGAATTGGAAGTTAGTTGTAATCATTCACAAGCTACCTTTGGGAAGCAAGGTATAATCGGTCACAATCTAATTCGGGAAGCAAGGTGTAACCGGTTACAAGCTACTTCGGTTTAGCTGAACCAATCTTAACTTTTGTTGAGAGTTGCGGTATAACCGATCATATCCTATGTTTTGTAGCTTTGGAAATCAATGTGTAACGGATTACAAGATACATTGAAATGCAAGTTGTATCCGGTCACAAGTTACTTCGGAATCCAAGGTAGAATCGGTCAAAATTGAATTGGAAGTTAGTTGTAATCATTCACAAGATACCTTTGGTAAGCAAGGTATAACCGGTCACAAGCTACTTCGGGAAGTAAGGTGTAACCGGCTACAAGCTACTTCGGTTAAGCTGAACCAATCTTAACTTTTGTTGAGATTTGCGGTATAACCGGTCATAGCTTTATATAGCTTTGGAAATCATGGTGTAACCGATCAGAATCTACATTGGAATGCAAGTTGTAACCGGTCACAAGTTACTTTGGAACTCAAGGTACAATCTGTCAAAAATTAAATTGGAAGTTAGTTGTAATCATTCACAAGCTACCTTTGGTAAGCAAGGTATAACCGGTCACAAGCTAATTCGGAAAGGAAAGTGTAACCGTTTACAAGCTACTTCGGTTAAGCTGAAACAATCTTAACTTTTATTGAGAGTTGTGGTATAACCGATTATAGACTATGTTATATAGCTTTTGAAATCAAGGTGTAAACGATCACAAGCTACATTGGAATGCAAGTTGTAAGCGGCCCCAAGTTATTTTGAAATCCAAGTGAATCAGTCAAAAATTGAATTGGAAGTTAGTTGCAATCATTCACAAGCTACCTTTGCTAAGAAAGGTATAACCAGTCACAAGCTACTTCGGAAAGCAAGGTGTAACCGGTTACAAGATACTTCGGTTAAGCTGAACCAATCTTAACTTTTGTTGAGAGTTGTGGTATAACCGGTGATAGCCTGAGTTATGTAGCTTTGTAAATCAAGGTATAACCGATCACAAGCTATATTGAAATGCAAGTTGAAACCGGTCACAAGTTATTTTGAAATCCAAGCGAATCGGTCAAAAGTTGAATTGGAAGTTAGTTGTAATCATTCACAAGCTACCTTTGGTAAGAAAGGTATAACCGGTCACAAGCTACTTCGGGAAGCAAGGTGTAACCAGTTACAATCTTTCAGTTAAAGTGAACTAATCTTAACTTTTGTTGAGCGTTGTGGTATAACCGGTCATTGCCTGTGTTATATAGATTTGGAAATCAAGGTGTAATCGATCACAAGCTACATTGGAATGCAAGTTGTAACCGGTAACAACTTTTTGAATCTTGTTTTGAATTTTCTTTTTTCCAGGCTTTTGCACAACTGACCGACATATGAGACGTTTATCATATGATTAATAAAAATAATTTTGGATTATCTTTAATCAATTAATTTGTACTAATACTTATTAATATAAATTTCGCTAGACATGGTATAAATAAGTGGCCAACAGGTCCACGAAGATTCGATATAATAAATGGACAGTTGGCTTCCTGTGGCTGAATATGAAATAAAATTATAAATTTTGAGTGGTTAAAAACTGTTATTAGTGTCTTAAAGGTAAGCAATTGCGTCATTGAGAATATTTGACACGTCTTTAGAAAGTTATTAGTCATGGTGATCCTATTTATATGTAAATATAACTTATGAAGTGGTCAAGTTCAAATGTTTTATGTGTGATCTATAACAGGGATGGCCATGGTGCCGTGTAACTATAAGTCATGAATTGGTCATGCTAAAGTTGTTTTCGGTGTCTGAATAATAATTATGACCATGGTAATACATTTTTATGTGGATTTAGGTTACGTAGTAACCACGTCGAAACCATATTAGATGAATGCTATGTAACTATAAGTCATGAATTGGTCATACTAAAATTATTTTTGGTGTGTCTGAATGATATGGTAAAACATTTTCATGTGGCTTTAGGTTACGCAGTATCCATGTCGAACCATATTCGGTGTATCTAAATGATAACAAAGGTCATGGTTAAGATAAATCCTTGTATCTTTATTGTTAACACTAACCATGTTAAAATCAAATTGTGTGTTCATAAGAATCTTATTGCTATGGTTATTAGAAAAAAGATTTACTACGAAAGGAAAAATGGGTACCATATAGACACGGTTCATGGGTATAGCTATGAAAAATCATGTGAAATAATCACTCAAAGTTTATGTATCCATAAAGATACCCAATTGTAACACCTTCTACCATAACGGTTTTAGAGAGAAAAAAAATCCATGGATATAAGTCTATGGACACGGTATTCAAGTGTGTCATAGGAACTGTTTTATACTAGTGCACCACCTCGGCTTGTCTTACTTGAGAAGGCTCCATAGAGACTTTTGGTTTCACTTTTCGTGTGGTTGGTCCACCTTGATCCTTTGTTGGACGACCTCTTTTCTTAGGTTCAGGCTCACCTTCAAGTTCGGCTTGCACATGCTCGTGCCTAGACCAATTTCTTGTTTTAGAAAAATGTTTCTTCAATTCTTTTCTTTGGATTGTCCTCGACACTTCAGCGTTCGGCCTACCCGCCACCTTTTGCTTAATAGGTTTATCAACCTCCCTTAAACAAAGGTGAAGGTCTTCCTCTAAATGGTGCATCAATATTTGCTTTTTGGTGCCATTTGATGTAGAGTAATACTCGACTATTCTTGTACACAATTCCGACTCCAAGAACGACGGACGATCAACTACCGGGGTGTTTGGAGTGAATTTTTTTTTTTTGCTTCCTTGCAAACACAAACTGTATTCTCGTCATAGTAATCTCTATATAATTTCAATTGTTCCATCTTGTGATTTATTTCCCATCTTGATTTTTTTTGAACAATGTCCCTCTGAAGAAATATTTCTTTATCATGTTCCATAGGGAATCTACGTGCATTAAATTGCATACAACCCCTAATATTAATGAGATCTCGATTGGCATACTCATGGATTGCTTCTTGGATCGATACAACTCCATTTTGACTACCGAGTAATATTTTCTTTAATCGCCCATGAGACCCCTCCGCAATGCTTGTCTCCTCGCTCTTGAAGTTCCGATATTCATATGTCCATGCAAACAAAAATATCTCCTTATGCGGTGTCAATCATTGTATTTTACAATACGCAACGGGTTTTGGATAGTCCGTGCCCCATTCATCCTCAAATTTCTTCAAATTAACCTCATAAATTTCTCCGGTTATCAACCAAACGATCTTGTCCCATGATTTCATAAATAATTTCCACTTTATTCATTCTTCTTTCCATTTTTCTTCAAATAACATATTCTCTTCCTCCCGCTCTTCCACGGTTAATTGCTAATACATTCATCCCATTCCTTCGACCTCTTGGTACCCTTCCTTGGTTTTTTAGATTGGATATGAGGCTTGCAATTGGATAAGAGGTTGCATTGAATGTGCCATGTACATTGCAAGTTTTGGGTTTCCGGAAACACTACCTCCATTGCATTAATTAAGGCTTGATCATTATTCGTTATAATAACCCTTGGAAAATCCCCACCGTTATAAATGGACCTCAATGTCTCCAACATCCAAATAAAACTCCCGTCGTTCTCGTGATCCATCAAACCCCATGCAACCGTAATCGTGTTTTTGTCAAAAGTGTAGGAAGCAATGTTCAACAACAACATGTTATATTTGTTTGTCTTATAAGTTGCATCTATCAACAAAATTTGATGAAAGCATTGTGCCAATTGGATCATAAAAGGATGTGCCAAGAAAATACATACCACTTTACCATCCTTTTTTCCCTTTCTCAACGTGTAGTCATGTAACTCCGCTAACCACTCTGATTGTTGCATAACCGTTCTACCATCCCATTCCATTCTTTTGATCGTATCTAGGGACGACTTGATCGTAGACAAATAAGAAAGGTTGTTGGGGTCATCCGACTTTATATTACTTGATATTACACTCGCTTAACAAATCGTCATAGACCTCACCATATTCATTTCACGTGGTTTTAACTTCACAACAATTACGTGTCCAATAAGAGTATCCGTATCATCGTGGTTATGAAGACCATTAGCAACTTAAGACATTTTTCACTCTTTACCTTCCCTACCATCGAGCTTATAGAAGACAATCTTAAATGGGCATCCAATCTTCTTTATATGATTTAGGTATTTCCTTCTCTCCGTGTTCCTTACTTACTTATGGTTCTTTCTCTCGCGACTCTTTTTCTCCCCACCTCGCTCACGTATCATTTCAAACTGAGTATCCTTCACACAACGGTTCTGAACTACCAGACACATATTCTCCTTTTCATTGTTGATAAGCCATTCCTTTGCCTCCTCCTTACTTCCAAATGACTAAATGCGCATATAACAAAACAAACTTCATAAGCATAAGCATTTAACATATATTATTTGAAGAAAAGAAAATGATAGTCATGAGTATACCAAATCATTTGCATAGTGGTGAGAAGTATCATGCCTCAAATAAAATTCATCATCCACCGGTACAATAGCCTACAAACAATAACAACAATTTAGGCCACTATAATCGGAAGAGGGATAGAACATATCTACCGATTAATGCACAATCGGAGGATAAAAAAAGTTAATAAACTCCCGATTAAATACTTTGGAAAGTCTACGACTTCTGTATGTATAAACTTGAATAATTGGTAGCATTTCTATTTTTCATACTCCCGATTATAACTAAATCAGTAGAAAAACGAATATCAATTACCGATTATGAGATCTGAAGAATTCCAAAATTTTCAGTTTTGGAGGAATTTGATTTGGGGGCGACAACCAAAACTGGAGGTCTGAAAATTTTCATAATCTACATGTTATGAAAGATGATACAAACCAATAATTGAAGTTTTGAAAAATACGTACTTGGGGCGACTTTGACAATCGGTAGCAATGTAAATTTTCCAAACTACTGATTATCAGAAATTGAAATTTTCAATTTGGGGTTTTCCTAAATCGGTAGAAACCTATGTTCCCTAATCTACCGATTGATGATATATTATTACACAAGAATTTTTAATCAGTAGATAAATAACTACATTATCTACCGATTCTTGGTTGTTCATGGCATTCAATGCATTCAAAAATCGAATTTTCTCGTTTAAGAACTCATACAAATGCATACAAAGTGGGTTCCGAGTTTCTTATCACAATGCATGTGTGTTAGATGCATCGTTAGCTTCGATCTTGGGTGATTCTCCGTTTTCTTCTATAAAAGCGTCGTCTAGGGTTTCCTCTCCACAAAAGTTTGGATCATTCAACAAATACCCGAAATCGTCTTCTCTAAACGGTAGTGAAGCTTCAACATTATGTTCTTCACCTTCTTCTTCATACCCATCCATGTTTTTTGTTGATTTAAGAAAAATGGTAAACTTCCACTTCTTCTTCTTCTCTCTCTCCCACCAAAATCTAAAACCAAATAACTCAAAAAAATTTCCTAACACCAACTATATACACCTTAACTACCGACTGTAAAGTTAACTACCGATTGTGTACACCAACACCACCGGTTACTGGAATATCTACCGATTGTATACACCGACACTACCGATTATGATAATATATACCGACCAAATTAAAATACCGATTGTAGTTTTGCCTACCAATTATGAAGAATATATTTGTCATTTCAAAAAATCGGAGATAAGGAATGGCTTCAATTTAGGTTCGGATGATCCTGTTTTTTTTCTTATTAATCGTCCCTAGTTCTTTCACGATCGCACCTAAAGACGCCGGGCTTTTTAAACAATGCTCGTGTTTTGATTACTGAATGACACCTGCAATCACATGTTTCACGTTTGACGCCCGCTGCCCTGTGTTTCTTTTGCTTTCCTTCAGCTGCCGGCCAGCAAAAAAAAAAAAAGAGTGTTTGGCACTGGCATCACTTCCATGTGCATATTATTTTTTAAGCATTTTTATCTACATGAGGGACACATGCCCATGCACCTAAGTAAAGATAAATAAAATAAGGACAGATATTGTTGCCAGATCTAAAAATAAAATTAGAAAAAGTTATCTAACGGGTCCTCCACTCCTCCTACTGAAAAAACAAACTTTCAACCAAACCGATCAACGCGTATGTTGACTGAATATACGCGTTAGGTTGTAACTGGTGCACGTCTTCTTGTCGACTCGTATATTATATATCAGAAACAATCTTGATGAAGAACAAACCAAGGTGAAGTCATCAAACAATGGAAACCGCAGAGAAAGATGAGGTACCAGTAGAAAAATCAGAAGATACTGGTAACAATCTGGAGAGACTACCAGAAGGATGTATATCTGACATCCTATCTCTAACAACACCTGCAGACGTGTGTAGATCTAGTCTTGTTTCAACTCTTTTTAAATCTGCTGCTGATTCTGATGCTGTTTGGGAGAAATTCCTTCCGGCAGATTACCAAGACATCATCTCCAGAGCATTTTATCCCTTTTCTTCAGCTGCGACGACCACATCTAAGAAAAAGTTGTATTATCGACTATCCGATGACCCACTTCTCATTGATGATGGTCTTAAGAGCATTCAGTTGGAAAAATCTAGTGGAAAGAAATGTATCATGCTTGGAGCAAAGGAGCTTGCAATTGTTTGGGGAGACACTCCTCAGTACTGGTTTTATCGAGGGTGCCCTGACTCCAGGTTCGCTGAGGTGGCCGAACTGCGATGCGTATGGTGGTTTGACATCCGTGGGAAGCTGGAAATCCAAATGCTATCCCCAAACACCTTCTACCTAGCCTACCTTGTGCTGAAGATAAGGGATCGTGCTTATGGATTTGATGAACCTATAAAGGCCAAAGTCGAAGTTGGTGGCCACACTAGCCAAGAGAAACTTATCTACTTGAGTGCTTGCAGCGATAATGATCCTCCAGATCAAGTGTCGGAGGCAGAATATTTTGCACGGGATAGAGGAGATGGATGGATGGAGGTTGGGATCGGTCATTTCTATAACGAAGGAGGTGACTACGAGGGCGGGGAGGTGCACATGTCTGTGACTGAGACCGAGAGGTTAGGGGCCAAGCGCGGCCTTATTATCCAAGGTATGGAACTTAGACCCAAGGTGAATTGTTAGTGTATAGGATTTGAATAGAATGAAAAGTTTATTTGATATATTTTACTTAGTATGAATTGATTTACAAGTATTTATTATTGAATACCAACTTATATAGTATCAATATAGGGGCATATATTACCAACATCCTATGGAATTGTTAATGTAAAATTTTGTAAGAAAAAGGTTTGCTGCATTATGGAATTCGCAAGTGTTATTGCATCGCTTTCTGCATTGTCATATGCTAGTTGAGCTTCAATTCCCTGGAACTGGAATTGAACTATGCAGTTTTATATCAATGGAGCATAAAAAGCAAAGTATATGAAAAAAAAAAAGCAAAGTAAATGAAATGAAAAAAGAAACGCTGTTGCCGGGATCAAACCCGGGTGACATGCGGAAATACTTAGCAATATACTACAACGACTTGATTGTTCTGGAATTCTAAAACATCCTTAAACAACGAATAAATATGAACGATTCACAAGGTGAGGGCCTCGCATCATCATATCTCCTCACCTTGATGATGTGGCTCTCATCAGAACCCAAAACTTTAACTAGAAAATGATTAAATAAACAAACAAACAAAAGACTACTGTTATTGTTATATCAAAGAGAGAGAAAAGAAGTGAGCTTACAGGGTACAAATTAAAGAAACCACTACTAGATACATGAAGATCACAAATAGTACATGAAGTTTCATTTAGAGGTAAACAAGTTTATAATTTATAATAGTAAGATAGGCAACCCATGCTAAACAAGGCTTAAGTAGATCACCAGCAATAGGATTAACATCTCTAAACATTCTTGAACAACCAACTAAAGCACCAAACTCAGCAACACAAACTACTAATCCTAAATAATTTGAACCCATCAACAACACAATCGGTTTCCAACATAAACTCAATCCAAGCTGAGCTGCACATAGCGGTAAAGCATTCGGTTGTCTATGAAATCCACCTTCTGCCCAAACCAACCAAGAAGATAGACCCATGCAAAAGGATTATATTAAACACAAGAAATTGAACGCCCATGTTGGTGGAAACCAAAGAGGTTTGTTTTGTAATGATCTGTATCTTTGATTTGAACCAGAAAGGTAGATTGTAAGTATTGTGAGTATGGTTGTTATTGAAATGGCTATGGATAGCAGGGTTTGAAAAACAGGTCACGCCTACTGAGCGTGACCGTTATAACGCGTTTTGACGGGTGTGAGCACGTTTCAGGCAAAAATCGCGTTATTTAGGAAAAAAACGCGTTTTTTTATATGTTTTCTAAAATAACGGTGAAAAAGAATTATGGTTTGAAATTCCAATCTAACGGTTACAACGTGCGCGAAAACAGTTATAACGAGTCTAATAACGTTATTATAACGTTTTCTTTATATTATTATTTTATTTTTAAAATATTAGTTGTAACTTTTTACTCTTTAATTTAAAATATAAAGAATTGTAAGAAAATATTTTTATATTCTTTTTTATTTAAAAACGGTTATAACAGATGTGAAAACGGGAAAATGGTCTAAAAAAACTTACGTTAAAATGTTATTTAGATAGAAAAAACGTAAATTCAATTTTAGAAAAACAACGTGTGTGAAAACGGATAAACGGTCCTCAAAAACTGCTGTTATTTCCTATTTATCAGACCCTCACGGCCACAATGTATGGGTGTGACCGTTTTAACGGGTGTTTTTTTTGTAAAAAACGAGTGTTTTTCAAACCTTGATGGATAGTGATTTAAGACCTTTTTTTACCATGGCCATTTTGTTTGGTTTTGGTGGTGGTGTTTTTGAGGTGGTGGTGGTTGTAGAAGAAGCTGTTGTTGGTTCATCTTTGGTTATTCTTTGTCAGATTTCTTGGGTAGCCATGGATGAGATATGTGATTAGATTATTAAATGGCACGTTTGCATACCCACGATGAAAAATGTGATTAAGTCGTGCAAGAAGTTGAAGGAGTTAGCAAACTAGTGGATGGACAATTCTCCCACGTACGAGGAACTATTTCAACCACGATTTCTCACTTTCGCACTCTTTCAAATCTGCAACCGTCACACTTACAGGGATCAATGTGTCTACTACTCTTGCAATATAAATAAGTTCCTGAATCCACGATTGAATGGAAATAATTCTCATCTGAACAAGAACTCTCAACAGAGTAAAATTAAATCGATCAGAACTTATCTCATTTTGACAAAAATATTGCAAGTCTCTAATACATCCACATCCTTCAATCATCATTGATCTCACACACTTTTCAGCGTCCCTCATACAGATCGAATTGACTCCGACATAATTGAATCTGGAACGACCATTGTCTTGGTTTGGGTGGAAGTCATACAGATTAATCTCTCGAACTCAAAACATACACTCCCATTGAGTGCATCTGTTTGCAAAAGGTTAAATAAATCTTCTTGTATGAGGGACCGAACGCTCGTCTCTCCAATTTTCCTCAACAACCAGCAAATCTTTTTTCTCCATCAACACAAACATACTAAAAAAAAAAGGAAAGATTATATGACTTTACTTCGTATTTGCAAGCAACTTCGACTTAAAGGTGAAACTGATGATGAAGTCGTAGCTCGAGCTAAAAAGGAATACAGAAAATAGAAAGGTGACAATTTCAACTACGAAGCTCAATTCTCCATCATCAAACACTTCTTGATACATCGTAAGGAATGTTATTAAAACCAACTTTGTAATGCGGATCTAGTAAGTATATAAGCGGTTGTATTATGGTCTAACTAATGTAAGTATTACTACCTTTCAATCATAGTATGAATTCATGTTGAAAATCTAAATTTCTCAACTTACATATTCATTTACGGACGGGAAAATTGCCTTCTAAACATGTTAACCCAGCCGTAATACAGACTCAGGTGATTCTGGACCAAATAATAGCCAAAATTTCTTCCGTTCCCATTCGTTATGCTTAAGTAAGGATGAGAGTTCTTCTTCCCCAATATGCGTCCCTCTTTTTACGGCTTGGAGTCCCTCGGTTGCTAACTGTAATTACATTTTACGGCTGGTTCGACACATTATCCTAGCAATAGCGGTAAAAACTTAGATTTTCCCTCGAATTTTTAACAAGTTTAAATCAATAATTTTTTTTTATTATTGATGTGGTCTTCTTGGATGTTGTTTGAACAAGGAATTCATATGATATTGAACTTTTACAATATAATTCAATTTATTGATGTCTTCTTAGATTTCGCCAAGTTCTCTAGTTGATGTCGTCTTCTTAGATTTTCTACTCGTCATCGGCAAACACGAGATTTCAACAGCAATAAAACACCATATATACTTCTTTACCCTAAGTCTCTTTTCTAATTCAACTTTCTCACAAACTTTTCATCGTCCACTACCGTATACATCAATTGCCAAAGTCAATAACAACATCAATAACATCAATTGCCAGAAGATATTATTCCAAAGAAGAAAACAGTTGCGAGAAAACAAAAACTAGAAGAATCTATGGCTTATTCTTCATCAAATGGACAAATCCTCTTATAAACTCATTATCTTTATGTTGCATCTTTTCAGATCTGAAAGTTTTGAGCAAAAATCCCTCAATAGAGTTTTTCCATGAAAACGATGGTTTATTCGTAGCAAAGAATTTTTTTTTATTTCTTCTTCAAAATCTCAGTAGATTCTTAATCATTAGCTCCTGTTCTTCAAAACCCATGTGTTATATTTTCTGAAAAAATAGAAAAATAGGGATTTTTAGCCTGATTTGGGTTTTCCCCTGTGAATGAAATTGTATGAACAGTTGATGATGCATCTCGTTATTCATAAGATAAGATTCAATTTGGTTTTTTCCGTTGACTAATTACCAACACAATTTGTTGTCTGCACTGCCAGCGATGGCGGGAAAAATTTTCATCTTAGAATCACATCGGAGTCGGAGTGATTCACAGTCATGGATTGTCACCAACATATTAGCCTGAATGGGATTCTTTTCTTCATTATCTTTTCGTGCTGATTACTAACTTAAATTACTTGTCGTTACAGAGAAAAAATTATGGGCGAAGCTACATCGGAGCAGCAACAACATTTCAAATCGGAGCATCAACCTCGGACGAACAATCAAAGTTCAATCTATATCGGACCAGAGCAATGTCGAAGACAAAGTCAGCCAACACGATGTTGATCCAACAGAGCTCTGATGACAAGGTGTATGCTTCTATGTTCAACAAGAATTGTGAACACATAAATCACGAAGCCATCCACGTGTTCACAAACAATATTCGCATACATCCTAATTCTAGAATTGTCCGTCGTATGCGTAACGGGATGATTATATCGATTCATCGACTCGAAGTCTTCGGGCTTGTCATTGTCTAGTCTAATATTATCATAAATAATGTTCGTATAAAGGAATAAACCAGGAATCAAGTATAAATATAAAGCATATGAAGTTTAACGCTGAATGTAAGGTGCTGAAATCTAAATGAGACAGATTTACGTGGTTCGACACTAAGGCCTACATCCACGGGGTTGGTGTTTCACTATGTACTGAATGGTTACAAGGATAGTCGAATGACTTTAAAATATACATAGGTCTGCGGAAGTAGGGGGATTACTTACTCTTCCTATTTCTCTCTCCTATATTCTCCTATAATTGCTCTCCAAAATGGTCGACCTCTCCTCTCTTAGTGGAGAGGGGTATTTATAAGGTTGGAACGTGGGTCCCATTTCTGAAGTGCCGTTGTAATCTTATCTTCTTGTGCTTTGTGCCTACTACGCAGAGGTCTTCGGCATATGCCTCGGCCTGAGATTGAATACGAAGGGTTATCCTCGCCTCTTCCACGAGCTGATTGACACGTGTATATCTCTTTGGTATTTAATGCGGGTAGATGGATGTTTTCTCGTGTCAGACAAGTGTCTCTTTGTCTGGTCACATCTGTGTCAGCCAAACTTCCTCTCGGCCGTTGATCTGGGATCTTCCTCGGGATTGGGTGTGTTAACACCCAAGGGGTATTATCTGGTGCTCCTATGAGCCATCATACCTCTGTGATGCTTTGTAATTTCGAAGAAGAAAGGTAGTCCTACACGTTTCCCACTTTGAATTAACTTTCCCCGTAACTTCTCCTTGGTACGAGGAGCAGTTATTGTCTTCTCTAGCTTCATAAATAGGAAAGAGAATGTGAAAAAAACTTTTATCCTCTTTTTGTCAGTGTTCATTCTCTTCTTCTTTTCTATTCTTGTTCTTTAGTCATTTATCATCACCGTTCTTGTGAGGAAGATAACATCATTCAATTTTATGTTTCTTTCGCTTTTGATTGTTGTTGCCCCTGTATCTTTTCATATCTCCGATCCTCCTTTCTTCGACTGTGGTTGGTGCTTGTCGCCCTCTTCTATACAGGTATGGGGTTTTTCATTAGTTGTTCATCATTGATTTATCTATGTATCTACCCGTTTGTCTCCTACTGCTGTATTCTTGGTTTTGCGATGAAGATCATACATGTTGAGGCATATATGATTGCCCCTGTTCTTTGTTACAGTGTCTGTGAGTCTGTATCTAGTATTATCCCTGGCGTCGGATGGAGTATTTTTTAGTTCTTAGGGTTTTTCATGTTTTATCCGGATGAACCATCAATTATGGGTTTTTTTGATCTTTAGTGATCTCCTCGTATTCTTATCTAAACTGTTTTTGTGTTTCCTTGTAGATATGTCTGATCGTCTGCGGGCTCCTTACCAAACCCCGCCGTCTAGTCCGCCAAGATCCCCTCCTCGTAGAGATTTTGTTAGATCTCCACTTGGGGAAGGTCTTTACAAGTCTTCGCAATCGGATCCTATGGGTCATAGGGTTTCATCTTCCTCCGGTGCGAAGGTTGTGCCTACTAAGAAAGGGGATATGCCGAAGGGTCCTTCTGGATCTAGGTATGCTGTTAACCGCGCCCCTTCTCGTCCTCGTGAAGATTCTAGGAGTACACAGGCTCCTCCTCGTGATGAATCTAGGAGTATGCGGGCTCCTCCTCCTCGTACTGAAATAGTGGATGTTCCGCCCCTTCGTTTAATGGCTCCTCCTTCAGTGCCTCCGCAGAAATCTTTGCCGCCTCCTCCCGCGGTTTCTTTCAAAGGGAAGTACTCCAAGGGTACTATGTCAAGAGCTGATCCGTCTACAAATCTTCCTTCTAAAAGGAAAGCTTCGGAATTGGGTCCTATTTCTGATTCCGCAGACGAAGAAGAAACTGTCCCCGTGATACGCAACATTTCAGTTGGTAAGAAGAAGGTCACTTTCAAGCATATTGATCTTGAGATGTTCAAGGAAAAACATGAACTTCAAGCTTTTGAGGTTCGCTTCTATGCCCCTGACGATGATATCACCTACGAGGTCCTTGCTAATTATCAGTTTGACGAGTTTCATCTGTTGACTACGGTTGGAGCCTTCGAGGCGGGTCTTATGTTGCCCCTATATAAGTCGGGTGACTCCTTTTATAATGACGTGTTGGCTAGTCGCGAAGGCTCTTCCACGAACACTCATAATCGTTCCGTGTCACAACTATCTGGGAATTATCTTCATTCACTGAAGGAATGTTACCTGCGAAGCAAGGGAGAGACTATGATGACCTGCTATGTTCCAAATCCTGCTGAGAGAGAGTGGTACACTCCTCAGAATTTTAATAGTTCTTTTGGGGATTATGTCAACAGCAGAAACCGTAAGCCGTGGAGTGTAATCTTCGTAATATTGCTGCTCCCCGTGGTGAAATTCGTCTTTTGAGTGAGGTGAGTGATGCCAAGCTGAAGTATGTTCCTAGTACTGAGGGATCTGCTAAACGGAAACTCTTTCCTTCTCGTGAAAGGATTAAGTGTGACCATGATTATGAATGGAATGCTACTGTTATTGAGGTAGTTGGTCCTTGGGCTTATGGATGGATTCCGGGTCCACGCGGTTGGCGTCCTTCTGAAAATAGCAAGCCTCGTGAAAATCCTCCTGCTCGTTATGGATATTTCTGTCCTTGGCGTCCGAATTTCCCGGGCATGAATTTTCCTTATGCTCTTGATGTCGTTGATGGAGATGAGGAGGAGGGTTCTGGTGCTACCCATCCATCGAAGAGTGCTGCTGCTGCCAAGGTATAGTTTCTTCTTATATTCTCTATCTTTTTGCCCCTTTTTCCTTGCTTGAAATAATTTTCATTATTGAAGTGAGGGAAAAAATGAGCCTTTGTGGGATGTATACTGGTTTGTAGGTGTCGAAGAAGAAGAAACTTGGACACAAACAATCTTCTACTGCGGTTACCGGTGAGGCTGAGGGTTATGAGGAGGTTACGAGTCCCGTAAACCAAGGGTATGGTGAGGATGAAGAAATGTCCAATGGATAAGAGCGCACCGACACTTCTCACCCTGATGACGAAGGTGGTGATGGTGAAGAAGAAGTTGCCGCGGGTGGTGATGGTGAAGAAGAAGTTGCCGCGGGTGGTGATGGTGAGGCTGAGGGCAATATTACCGTTGGTGGTACTGGCGGGAGTGGATCTGCCCCTGTTGGCGATGACATTGTTGGTGTGGGTACTCTGCCCGTTATTTCCCCAGAATTTTCTTTTGGTAGGATATATTCCGCGGGGGAATCCTTTGATGTGAATGCTTCCATGGGTCTTGCCGAAGACTTCTCATTGCTTTCCCAAAATGATGATTGGGATGTGCTTGGGGATCTTGGAAAAGAAGGTACCAGTGATCAACAAGCTGAGAACGCAGGTGGATATGCTGAGGGTGGTAATGTCGAGACTTGCGCGGGTGAGGAGATAACCGCCAAGGGGAAGTCTGCGGTTGAGTCTCGTTCCGAGGATTTACCTTACTCGCTAATCCCTGAAGGTGAAGATGTCATTTTGGCTTGGCTAAAGAAGAAGAACCTGATGTTCGTCCCTAACCCTGCCCCAGTGGTCACTGGTGAGAAGAATTCCGACGCTTATACTCGTCGAGTGACGCAATTGTCTTCTGAAGCCCGCGTGCTGAGATGTGGGAGAAGAATCTTAGAGCTTCGGAAGTTAACCTAGTGGTTGACCCTCCCTCCTCTGTTGCTGATATGATGGCCATAGCTGATGGGTACCAATACGGTTTTCCCCAGCAGCGTGTTTTACAGGTAAATCCTTGTACTCTTTTTATGATATCCGCGCATTGTGTTCTTCGTGATATCTGATCCCTTTGGTATAATAATGTTTGTTGTTTGTGACTTAGATGATGAGGAGCGAACATTGTAACCATGTTCTATACCAATTATTCAAAGCAAAGTCTTTAAAGTTGGAGGCCAAGCTTCGTCATAGAGAAGAGGAACTGTCTGCGGCTGAAGTGGAAATAAATGAACTGAGGGGCCGTCTGAAGGAAAAAGAACAGCTGGGTAACGCTGAGGAGAGTCTTCGTTCAGAACTTGCTATAGTCCGCAGAGAATTGGAGCAGACTCGTAGAAATGTCTCGTTCTTCACAGGTTCGTATTTTACGGATTTTTCACTCCTTGTGATTCCCTATCTGTATTTTAGTGTTCTGTCTGAGTCTCCCCACCCTATCTTCAGTGGGTGGAGTCCCCGAGTTGATATGGCTTCGGAAAGAAAGGGAACGACAGAAATCCCGTATTGCAGAGTTGGTGGGTAAGTTGAAGAGCGAAGCCGTAAAGTGGAATGCTCGTGCTGATGAGCACAACGCCTTAACAGCTGAGTGGCGTGAAAAGCGAACATTGATGGTTGATATGCAAAATAAGTACAATCATGACCGTTGTTTGTTTAATGGTACGCTGCTATGTACGCGTGACAACCTGCGTGATGCTCGAGAACATACTTCGGACATAGAGGCTAGAGTGCGCTTTTTGGAAGGAGAGTTACAACAGGCTCGTTCTTTCTTAGGCCTCGGGGTTAGGGATAGTATGTTGCGTCTTTCCGAGGAAAAAGATAATGCTTGGGCCGAGGTTGGTGCTCTTAGTAAAGCTCTAGCAGCGTCTCGAGCTTATGTTGCTCGCTAGTGGAGTCTGAAAGAGATATTGAAGTGAATGTGTATCGACTCCATAAAAGGATGGGGGAGGTGAATGACGAATTCAACCATCTTCGTCACTTGGATTCGATGAAGCAGGTAGATTTACACGCGAGTCAATTTGCTCTTACGAACCTTCAAACGGATTATAAGAAACTATCCACCGAATATGACTTTCTTGATGATGCTCGGGACGCAGTTGTCAATGAGTATGAAGAGTCTTCGACTAATGTTGAAGGTATAACCTCATTTTACCGAGTGTGATTCTGTTATTTCTTCGTTTTAACCCCTTGGTATTTCTTGTTTTCAGCACTCGAGGGACAGCTTCACGCAGCAAATGATGAACTTAAAAAAACTCAATCTGCCTTAGTGCAGCAGGAAGGACAAGCCAACTATTTCAAAGGGTTGGCCGCGTCTCGTGAGGAAGCAGCGGAGATTGCCTCCAAAGAGGCGGAACGCCTATCTGCATTGCTGTCTCAGGCCAACAAGAGGACCGCTGTTATCACTTATAAAGCTCGATGTCAGTTGGCTGAAGAGACCAACAAATTCCTGGATAAGATTGAACTTGGTATTAAAGTCGAACATGGTCTTGTTAAGAATTATCCGCGCGCGTCCCCTTCCCGCGCCCTTGCCTGGTTCTTCTGGGCCCTCTTCAGGTGGTAGCGTACCTTCATCTCGCAGAGACAACCCTGTTGATGGAGCTGTATCGTCTAAGTAGATTTATTTTATTAGTCATAGAAAGTTGATCCTTGTTGATTATATAATTTCGGATCATTTTTTGATGTGTTTCCTGCTTTATCTTATTTGCTGAATCTTGTAATCAACTCTTTATGAAATGGATCATCCTTTTGACGTACCTACGTTATCAATTCATCTTTTTATTTTAAATAATTGTGAAGTATTAAACTAGAAATAACTTGTTTTGTAAAAAGTTGAGAGTGTTTGAGTGCGACACCGAAGGTAAATACCTTCGTGATCGTCTTGAGACCTGTCACCCCGCTAGCGAATCCTGGGCCAAAGGATTCCCAAACGGTGGGGGTCAGGGGCAGCGTTCTAGGATATGGAATGCTTATTTAAAAATATTTACATGCACCCATTCCATCGCCCCGCTGCCTTAAAATTGGTTGGGTATCTCTTTCTGCTGGGTGCCTTCCCCCTGGTCTTACACTCATAGACACTGATAGAGGAGCCCTGAGAGATTGTAGATTAACTACTTTCCCCAATATTGTTAATTTATAATGTAATGTACATGTGTTCATCCAGCGGGCCTTTTGACCATTTCGTTTACTTGAATATTTCTCACAAAGTTTGTTGGATTGATAGGTTGAGGCCTGCTACTCCTCGTCCAGAGATAGAAACATGTAAAGCGGTTACGCTGCCTTCTTCTTCTGGTATTCTTCACGCAGATGCAAAGCTACGCTGCTCCTATGGGTAGTACGATTTGAGCCATTTAGCATTCCAAGGGTGCCGGAGGACCTCGCCTTTCAGATTGCGAAGATAGTAGGAACCGTTTCCCGCAATGTCGTGTATTATAAAAGGTCCTCCCCATGTAGGTGCTAACTTTCCCCATTTCTTCTCTCGTTGATACTGCGGGATTGTTCTTAGCACATACTGCCCTTCTAAAAAATTTCGAAGCTTAACCTTTTTGTTGTACTCTCTCGCTAGTCTCCGTTGATAATTTCCATGTTCTGCAATGCTGCTTCCCTCCTTCCTTCGCTGGGTCTACCTCAATGCCCCTTTTTGTTACCAGATATCCGAGGAATTTCCCTGAGGTGACACCGAAAGTGCATTTTTCTGGATTTACTTTCATGTGATGTTTCCTCATTGCTTCGAAAATATCTCTCAGGTCCCGGTGGTGATCTTTGCGCAACCTACTTTTGACGCGCATGTCATCAACGTAGACTTCTAGGGTACTACCAATCCATGACCTGAAGATAGCATCGACCATTCTTTGGTACGTTGCCCCTGTGTTTCGAAGTCCAAAGGGAATTCTAGTATAGCAATAAAGGCCATGCGGGGTGTAGAATGCTGTGTGTAGTTGATCTTCTTCTGCCAGGGCTACTTAGTTGTAGCCAGAATATCCGTCCATGAATGACAGCTCTTCGTATCCTTCCACTGCTTCAACCAGCTGATCTATGCTTGGCAGGGGATAGCTGTCCTTTGGACATGCCTTGTTGAGGTTAGTAAAGTCGATGCATATCCTAACCCCTCCATTTTTCTTAGGAACGACGACCATGTTGGAGATCCATGTAGGGTATTTGACTTCCTTGATGAAGCCTGCTTCTAGTAGTTTCTGAAGTTCTTTTTCTACTGCCTTATGATACTCTGGTGCAACTTTTCTTATTTTCTGCCTGAAAGGTAGCGTGCCTGGTTTGATGCGCAGCTCGTGTTGGATTATTTTCGGATCAATCCCCGGCATGTCTCCTAATTTCCAGGTGAATACGTCCGCGTATTCTTTAAGTAATTTGGTTAAGGAATCTTCTCTTCTTTCGTCCATTATGGTCCCTACTTTGATCATCTTAGGGTTTTCTTCCGTTCCTATGTTTATTTCTTTTACGGGATCCACTGGTGTGAACACCGGGTTCGGGTCCCCGAGGACTGAGACGTTCTTTAATTGCTTTTTGGTATGTTTCTGTCCTTCGTTGGCTGCTGAAGTACCTGCCTCTGTGTTTAGGACATTATCATCTTTTGTCAAGCCCTTCCCTGCGGTTTCCTTGAGGAACAGGTCTATGGCCTTTTCTTTCGCAGCTTCTTTATTTTTAATCCTTCGGGTTTTTCGCTGCTCTTCTTGTTCGTTGTTGATACGATCCTGAGTGGTCTGGCACTCTTGTGCAGAGACCCGATCTCCCTTGATTTCCATCACTCCCTCGGGTGTAGGGAACCTGAGATATTGGTAGTAAGTTGCTGCTACACCCTTGAGTTTATGTACCCACTTTCGTCCAATAATGGCGTTATAGGGGGATGGGGCGTTAACCACGCTGAATCGTGTTTCTACTTTCATGGGTCCGACGTTCACCTGTAACACGATGTCTCCCAATGGCTTTGTGGGCGCTCCATTGAACCCGTAGATGGTGTAATAAGAGGTCATTAGTTGTTCATCATGGAGCTTCATCCGTTTGAAGGCGTCGTAGAATAGAACGTTCACTGAGCTTCCCCCGTCGATGAGGATCTTTTTGAGGTTACATCCGGCCACTGGTAGTGTGAGAACCAAGGGATCGTTATGGTCTTCCATATCTTCTTCGATATCTTCAGTATCGAAGATGATAGGTGTGTCCATTCACTCTTCGTGCTCGTCCACCTCTACGCCATCAATCTTATATAATTTGCAGTGGTCTTCGAACTGCTTCCGTAGCATCTTTCCTATTTGCGCTGTAAGGTAGGGCCCTGCGGCTTCGGAACACGAGATGGTGTTGATTGTGCGGTTTCCCTCTGGAAGTTGGACTTGCTTGGTCCGTTTGGATCTGTCCTCGGTGACCTCCTTTCGTATGTATTGCTTGAGTTCGCCAGCATCAATCAATTTTTGGATCATTATTTTGAGGTTTTTGCATTTCTCGGTCTGGTGTCCATTGAAGCAATGATACTCACAGTAATCTTTAGACTTCTCGGTTCTTGGGGGCTGTTTTCCCTTAGACCACGGCCACTCCAAATTTTCCCTTCCTTTGATCTCTCGCAAGATCCGAGCGTAGCTAGCATTGAGCTTCATGTAAACCTGATCTTCGAATTTTCCATCGTCTTTTCGTCGTTCATCTCTTCGTTCCTTCCTATCTTCGGGAAGCCGTTCCACTGAGCTATTTCTTTTGGCCCCGCTGGTTTGTTCTGCAGAATTGGTACGGTGAGACCTCTGCGTTTGTGCCCTCGGGTTCTCACGCTGGATTTCTTCAAGACGAGCGTACTTCTCAATAATTATTCGAAGATCCCCTTCTGTCTTAGGTACGCTTCCGTGAATCTCAACAAATAGTGGACTCATTCGGTCTAATCCCCACTTGTAGCAGTTGATACTTACTACGGGATCCACAGTCCCTATGGCTTGGAAGATCTTGTGCCATCTGTTGGTGTATTCTCTCGTGTTCTCCTTGTAGCCAATTCACAGGTTATAATGTTTACTTGACTTATTATTGCATTAATTTCTAGTAAGGGTAATATGGTCATTCTCACAGTCTGAAATATTAACTATACTTATTTCCAATAATGGTAGTCTGGTCATTTTCACAATCTCCGTAATATTTATTGCATATGTTTCCAATAAGGGTAAAGTGGTCATTTTCATAGTCTGTAATATTTACTTTACTTATTTTTGATAAGGGTAGTTCCGTAATTTTCATAGTCTCCATGATATTTATTGCACTTATTTCAGGTTAATATGGTTATTTTCAGTCTTTAATATTTACTTTACTTATTTTTAGTAAGCGTAGTTTGGTTACTTTCATAGTCTCCATGATATTTATTGCACTTATTTCCAGTAAGGGTAATATGATCATTTTCACAGTCTGTAATATTTACTTTACCTATTTCTGATAAGGGTAGTCTCGTCATTTTTATAGTCTCCAAAATATTTATTACACTTATTTCTAGTAAGGGTAATATAGTCATTTGCATAGTCTCCATGATATTTATTGCACTTATTTCTAGTAAGGGTAATATGGTCATTTTCACAGTTTGTCATATTTTCTTTACTTAGTGCTTATAAGGGTTGTATGGTTATTTTCACAGTCGGTAATATTTACTTTACTTATTTCCGATAAAGGTAGTCTGGTCATTTTCACAGTTTCCATAATATTTATTGCACTTATTTCCATTAAGGGTAATATGGTCATTTTCACAGTCTGTAATATTTACTTCACTTATTTCTGATAAGGGTAGTTTGGTCATTTTCATAGTCTGCATAATATTTTGTTGCACTTTTTTCCATTAAGGGTAATATGGTCAATTTAACAGTCTATAATATTTACTTTACTTACTTCGGATAAGGGTAATCTGGTCATTTTCACAACCTTCGGAATTTTTATTGCACTTATTCCGATAAGGGTAGTCTAGTAATTTTCACTGTCTACGGAAGAAGCAGACATGTCAAAGTCAAATTTCTATAAAGTCATGGCTTGTTGACTTGGTCTTGGTCCCGTTTTCTAATATTAAAAAAATTAAAAAGAAAAAGAAAAATGTATTTTGATTTATAAAAATGAAATATAATTGTTAGTTTGTACAAATGTGGGAAAATTAGTGACAAGTAAAATTCAAATTGTTATCATTTTGGAGTTGTTTTTAGATGTGGTGAAATATTTGGGTGAAATCATCACTTTGAATTATAATTGTAATTGTCTGTAAAATTTTCAACAAATATTATTGTGACTAATAAAAGAATTTAATATTCCTAATTATTATCACGAATACGAAATTTAATAACAGTTATAACTGTTGCTGGACTTATCACAGGTGTATATGTGACTGAAAAATAAACTGCGACAGGTTGCACTGTTGCAAAATCCTGGTTTTGGTGTAGTGAATGTCTTGGCTGCAATTCTAACTCTTGGTCACGACACCAACTTGGCTGCGATGCTAACTCTCTGGTCACGGCACCAACCTGGCTATGATGCCTATTCTTTGGTCACGGCACCAACTTGGCTACAAACGCCAAATCCTTTGGCCATGCCACAAGTAGCAAGATGATACACGTTTTCCACGAAAACACTCGAGACATCAAAACATGTCATAAACTGGGGGATGCTCATCAGGGTATTGGTCCGGCGGTTTACAGCGAGCGGCGTAGTTACAGGAAAGTGTCATAAGGGTGAGGCAGTTAGTAAATATAAGAAGTAATGGTGAAACGTTTCCTTCATTATGGAAACATCAATTGCATGCGTTCCCTGTTACCATTTTCTTCCATTTACTCAACTGTTTCCGCTTCTTACGAGACCAGGGTACGTTTCGTTGCGACTTGTATAAATAGGTCTCATCTATTTCCACCAAGGACAAGTTTTGGTCAGGAACATACAACACTCATAAATCACCTGTTAGCTTTCACATCTGTTAGCTTTCCACTTTCTGATGCAAGTCGTCAAACAACTACTCTTCCAGAATCAACTATTCACGTCTCAACACTCTCTTCGCTTTTCCTCCCCAAGACCAACCCTTCTCCTCATTTTTGTGACCGAAGCAAGTCTGGAACGACCATTTCTTGTTTTAGGCGGGATTTGTACAAATTGATCTCTCGAATCAAAGTACTCCCTTGCAGTACATTGTTTAGGGTTTAGACTCGTTTCTCACCCACACACCCGAAATTACCAAAATCAACAGAAACTATTTTCACCCTCAGACAGTTACAAAAAGATGTAACCCATAAAGTTCGTTTAACATCGATTGAGAAATAAATCTCAAAACAAAAGATTAAGCTCTGAAGCTACAAACCACAATACTTGTGGGTCTTGAGACCCCGCAAATGTAAGCATTGCATAAAATGGAACTAGGCACACGAGGCCAGTATAGAAGTCTTAATATCCTGAATAAAGAAAGAAAACCTTGTCCGCTGCAACTTGCGAATAAGGCAGAGCTTATTCATTTCTAATCCCGGAAACGTCTTTGTTCGCCATACCTTCGCCATGGACATTTCCGAACACATGATCCGCTCATGATTTTCAGCTGCAACAAGATCGAAACAATCTAAAGTCATCTGCAACACAACGGTCAAATTCTGAAAGTGTCGAGATAAACGAGAGGATAATATCATAGGGAACCCCCAAAAGGCACTGAGACTAGTCTCCACATTACCACGAATATAAGAAAACTCTACACAAAAGGCACTGGGATCAGACCCCGGATACGCCGGCTGAGAGCTTACATAGTCTAGACTCATACGAGCAAAACTATTTCTTTCCTCTCCCTACTTTACAGAATCACCCTTGGTGATATCGGACACTCCATAACCCCCCTAAAAGGAGCATGCTCGACATGTCAAGTAACTTGTATAAGACACCCGATGTCAGCATTAGGACAACTCAATGGACACCTTCCCAAGAATCCATCTTATACTAAGAGAGCAACCTCGACACAAACATACACACACACAAAATTCCAACTTACCACGACAATTTGAAACAAAAAGGGAGGGGGGGAATACATGGAACAAAATACGAAATTAAACAATTACACCCACAATGCCAATGATAGGGAAATACATGAAACGTCAACACTGGAGACAAAATCAGTCACCACTTACATCCGAAACAAGAAAATAAAACATCAATGAGACCATTAAGGCATTAAGCGGAGCTCCTCCCGAGCCTGTGCCAAAGCAGCACTAACTGTGTCCTTACCCGGAGAGTCGAAAGCAATCGGAAAAATGATATCATACGCTTCCTCTCGTAATAGCGGAGGTATGTGAAAAAGAGGGGGGTAACAAAAGAACCTTCATCCCTAGCCTCATCCATTAGACGCTCCGAGTTCGCTACAAGAGTGCCCAATGACCATGACAAGACACGAGATGATTAAAAACAATAGGAAGAACCCGATAAAGGTGTTCAAGACGAACTATTTCCAGAACTAAACGAACGCGAGACATAATAGAAGAGAATAAAATTAAGACTAAAATATAGTCGAGCCCTTTTATAGAAGGGGAAATTAATTACAGTCATTAACAAAGCTCAACCACCATCTACTTTAATGTAGGATTTGAAGAGATAAAACGCCCACGATTAAGCTACATGATATCGGGCAATGGCTTGATCCATCTCCACCAAGAAAGCACAAGCCTCATCTAACAAACGACGCGCCATCATGCAATCAACATTCATATCTAGCAGGAGTTGATAAATACGGTCCAGTGTTTCCGGGGAATCTCTTGTTTGAAGGGAAGTTTCATGAGTCCTCGATCGTTCCTTCCACCTCTTCTTGAACCAACAACGAACATCGAACCTCTTTCGAATCATCTCTGATCACAAGACCCGGGACCGACCCTAGAAACACCAAAAGACCATCTCGATGAAGCGATATCACAGTCATAGGAAATATCGAGAGAGGAAAGACATATAGATACAACAGATTCCCCCACTGAAGCACGAGTCCTAAAGTAGAGGAGAAGGGGAAGAAAAGATTCTAACAAGACAACACAAAACCGGAACTATGATAGGGTCAGCCGATATGGACCCAAATACGAGATGAGAGAGGGACCCTTGGTTAGTGCTCGGGATTATGACTAACAAGGGGCTCCCAAGAAAAAAGAGAATGCAAAGGCAAGATCGAATCCGCAACTAAGTAGGGGGCTCCCGAAAGGAAATGACGACTAGAGGAGGCGTTCTCAATATAAGCTATGACTGATTTCCAAGTCTGCAAGCCTCGATAAAATAGTCAGGGGGTAATGTAAACACGAGAATTTAACCAGATCCGAGGACACCAAATAGGGGCTTCAGGTATGGACCGGGTCACTCTTTGTAAAGCCGGGGTCACTCCTCCCGACAATGGGATGTAAATGGGTTGTCTCAAGGACCGGGGTACCTCAAAGAAAATAACTAGTGGAATCCCAAGTAACCTAGCTGTAACAGTACATGTGTACGGTTAATAATAGAAGACTTACCAAGAAAGGTAGTTGAGTACACGTATACGACACTTACATGTTGCGCGGGACAGAGAGTCAATGTGTTGCACAGGAGAGAGGAGATGGGTGGATGGAAGTTGAGATGGGTCATTTCTATAATGACGAATTAGAGGACGACGTCGACGGTGAGGTGCATGTCTGTGCTTGAGACTGAGATAGGGGCGTAAATTTTGCCCGGCAGCCCGAAGCCCAGTACCGTCCGCCCTGTCCCATGACAGTCCATGGGTGACTGTGTCCCTTTACGGGATGGCCCGACCTATCCCATTTAAATAAGAGGGCGTGCACAGACCACAAGTCAAATTTTCTTGCCCGGCCCAATACCCTCCCTATTATCCCGTCAATGTTACCCGCCCTGTTAGCCCGCCAGTGTTATCCATTTACCTAGCTTAAGTGATTGTTCTCATTTGTTTTATCCTAGAATATACTTGGTACGTATACTTAATACAGTCAATCCTCATAGTTCTCATATGTATTTCTTACCTTTTACTCCATAGGAGTCTAAATTTGTTAACCATATAGAGAAAATATTGAGCAAAATCTAAGGCAGTTTCCTTTTTCTTATGATTCCATTCATAAAAAATTATAAAAAGTTTGATTTATCTTATTTCCATCTCAATTCTCGTATTTGATTATTAATTTTAAGTAAAACTTGTGTATTATTACTACTTTCTTTTTATTTTTAATAATATATATAATATATATTTGTTTGCAATATTCAAGGCCCTCCCGACCCTACTTTTATTTTTAATAATATATATAATATATATTTGTTTGCAATATCTACCTTTATTTTTAATAATATATATATAATATATATTTTTTTGCAATATTCAAGGCCTTCCCGACCCTAATATTACGAAAACAGGCTTGGGTAGGGCCCAAATTACGAAACAGGAGCAGGTCATGGGTACTAACTGAGATGAACAACCCTGCCGACCCGACCCTTTTAATTTCATGATAAGAGATTTTTCCGGCCTCCCTATACCGTCCATTAAATAGGCCGGGCTGCCTATACCGTCCCATTTAATAAATGTGGGAATTACCAATAAGTACCATTATAGTGTTTTTAGTTAGTGACAGGTCCACCCATTAAAATCCAGTAATCAGAGGTCCATAATTTTTTAAGCCCAGGTCCTGCACACGTGCGAGATCAGGTATGCATAATATGAAAATACCACAAATAAATTTCCTATTTAATACGTTAAAAGCATGAGAAATATTTTTCACATTTCATATTCATTTTCTTCTTCTCTTTCCTCTCACCATTGCTGCAGATGAAGATGAAGATTTGTTTTTGTTCTTTCTCGTTTCTACCGAATCAGATGATGAAGATTTTCCATTGTAATGTTTCTTTTAAGGTTTTGGCAATATAATCATTGTTGTGCTTGATTATGTTTTCGATCTCCATGGTTGATTTGTCGACTATATATTAGATCTAGATGAATAATCACATTTTTTGCTCATTTCGTTGCTAGATTCGATTATGCCGCTTCCATTTTAGATGTTTTAGACGTGTTTCAGTTCTTTTTTGTATATGAAGCAACAATACGTATATCCCGTACTGATAGAAACTTAGTTTATTTTTTAGAAGAAGAAGAAGAAGATGCATCGTTATGATTTACGACGAGAAGATTGTTTGTGTTTCCAGGTATGTATATTAACAATGATTTTCGGTTTCCATTCCATTTTTTTCATAGATTCGTTACTAGTTTTTCACATGCAGCTGAAGTTTAGATTATGGATCAGCAGTACATATATGATGTACTGAAAAATTATGCTTTAATTTTGTTATTTTTGTAGTTTTTGATATTTTTCTTCTTCTCTCGATTAGAATAGTAATATAGAATATTGAAGAAAAAAGTGTTTCGATTCTGGTTTTAGAGTTCATTCATTACTTGGTTTTCACATGAAACTGATTTTAGTTTCATTTGGTTGTTTTTGATATGCTTTTAAGTTTTTTTTTTATTAATCATCGGTACGTATATGATACTGGTGGATTTTTGATGGAACAAGTTCAGATCTAAATAAACAATCATGTTTGGTGTTTATTTCATTAGTAGATCTGATACTTTTATGGTTTTTTTTTTCAGTTTTCTTTTGTTATTATCCATTGTTGATAAATATCACTGTCCAGAGTTCGTCCTAAATTTTATACTTCTCTTGCTGTTTTAAGAGTTTGTGTGGGATATAGTTGATGAAAAGAATGAACACAGTTGGGTTTTCTTAGATTTGTTTATAGACCTTCTTTGATTCATATGTGTAGTATTTGAATTTTGTTTGTTAGTGATGTTGTGAAGTTTGTGATGAATATGTTCTTGAAATGCATTAGAAGCGTTGGGTATCTTTAGAGAGATGAGAATTGAAGGAGTTAAATTGGAATTGCATGATTGTATCTTACTATTGCTGATGCTCCACTTGGTGAGAATTGAAGGGGATTTTGATTCATGTGTATGTGCTCTTCCTCTTATGTAGTCTTCCTCTTTTCTTTATTTCCTTTTAAGATTCATGATACAATTTGTATCTTATCTATCACGGACAGGTGAAGTGGGAACCCGTTCTGCGTTACTCAACTTTGGATCACCAGTGGATGCATCTCAGCTATATAAATTACTCCATACCCTTCATCCACTCCCATCAGAAGAAAAATTAGCAGGCAAGGTGCACCTGGAACATGTATGTTGCTCGGATTTTGTTGCTTTTGTCATACCTACCAAAATAAATAGAATAGTAGATTGGTGCATCTTCTCGATGTTGTTTACTGCTCTGGAACTATTATCCTCAACTGGATAGATAGACCTCACCCTGTGTAGTTTCTTAAATGTCAAATGGCCTAATGTAGGCTCATGGGCATGCGGAAAAGTAAAAGGTTAGCCTAATATTTACAGTTAGATAATGTGATTTTGTTAACTGATACTAGTTTTTGAAAGCTTTATCGTTCTCCCAAAATCATGTAGACTTCTGAGGCAGAACAATTCTTTTTTCTACCACAAGTTTCCTGACTACCTGCTGTTGTGCGATATTGCTGTCTCACTGGAATACCCATTTCTTGCTTCATGCTACAAACAGACACCACCTGATACACAACTGTTTTTCACCCTTAGTCACTATGTGGAAATGATAATCTATAGAGTCACAAGACTCATAAATTTTTATTATCAATTGTTTTCTTTTGTGTATTACCTATCAGTACATATATGACGTACTGTTTTCTTTTTGTGGTTACTATGAATCTATAGGTTTTCTCTTATTTTTTTGGGTTTGTTATAGTTTGTTTTTGTGTATAAATTGACAGTACATATCTGGTGTACTGATTTAAAATTCTTTTGATTCTGTTTGCTCAGTGTTTTGCCACTTTTTTTTGGTTTGATCCATTAGTACATATGGGTAATACTGAAATATGTGTATGAATTGACAGTACATATCTGGTGTAATGAGTTTGTTATGATTATTGAGCATTAAATTACTCGAATTGGTGATTAATTAAGAGTTGATTCTTCATTTTGTCAAAGCTTCAGAGTTGAGGTAATCTTCTAATTCAAATATTTTGGAAATTGATAACGGCAGATGTGATGATGATGATGGTTTACAAGACTGTGCTCTCAAAATTAATGCACCAAATCTGGTGTCATTTACCTATCATGGTTGGGTGGCAAAGGAATATTTTCTTTCCAGTTTTCAAACACTAGTGTCTGCAACGTTTGGCTTTGTGTACCAAGGGGGCGAAAGATAGGTGCAGCTGTAAGTAAGTTTTTTCAAGCGCTTGCACATGTAAAAAATTTAACAGTATGTGCTGCAGCCCTACAGGTACTCTTCTTTATTTTGCTCTCTTTAAATTTTTATGTAATATATGCTCAAGCAGATTCCTAAAAACTAATATACTTGCTAATGTTGTTTTAGTTGTGATGAATAGACAATATCCGTTGCGGACGAGTTCGTAAAAATTATACCTATATTTCATAATTTGGAGAAGTTGTTACTAGAACTGGAAGTAACTATTGATAAATCAGTATTTCCACTGCTCAAAGCAACACCTAAATTGACTCATCTTGAATTTAATGAGGTAAGTACACAAAACTTGTGATGTTTATTACCCATCTTAGAAAAACAAGTCCTGGGTGTTGTTAAGAATATTTATGCCATTAAAAAATTTACTCTTTTAATGTTTATCTGTTTCTTTTTTTTTTAATCCCAACCCAGAATATTCACGACAAAGTAGAAGATGAAGATTGGGATGGTCTTATGTTGACAACAAGATGTTTGTTTGAACACCTCCAGTCTGCTTGTTTCATGTTTTTTAATGGAAATGCGAGGGAGATGAGGTGGTTGAAACTAATTCTGAGGTGTGCAAAAGTTTTGCATATAGTTACTGTTGGAGGTTACGTCATCTACTTTTATGTCCTTGAGAACAGTCGATGGGTCTGTTATTTAGATTCATTCGTATGATCCTATAATATATGTGATGTAATACGTTTTCTAATTTATTTATAATTGATTCTAACATATGTGATGTAATACGTTTTCTAATTTATTTATAATTGATTCTAACATATATGTACTTTACCTGGAAGCGGTGCAGCAGATATGTACTCGAATTGTAAGCAGCGGATATATATATACTCGAATTTGTAAGCAGTGCAACAGATATGTACTCAGATTTGTAGCAGTGCGGCATATATATATTCAAATTTGTTAGCAGATATGTGCTCCACTTTGTGAACAGTGTGCCAGATATGTACTCAAATTTGTAAGCAGTATAGACACACACGTTTGGTAGCAAGGGATATTATCTCCATGTTTTAATTAATTTTAGACCTTCGGATAAAAAAAATCCGGTTGGACTACACGTTTGGTAGCAAGGGATATTATCTCCATGTTTTAATTAATTTTAGACCTTCGGATAAAAAAAATCCGGTTGGACTCTACTATAAATGACTATATGGGCCTAGGACCAAACAAAAAATTTTCCTTAATAAATTGGCCGGGCTGTCCGGCCCGGACCAATTTACACCCCTAGACTGAGAGGTTGCTAGGCAAGTATTGCCTTATTGTCCAAGGTATGGAACTTAGACCCAAGGTGAACACATGAATACTGTACAGCCCCTAAAAATTTCTTTGTAATTTTGTTTTTAGAGTTGACAAAAGAGATTCATAGCACTACAAACGTACTGTAGAATTGTTAAAAGTTTCTTGAGAAAAAGGTTTGCTGCATTGATTTATGATCTGTGAATTATTCAGTTTTATATCCATGGAGCATAAAATGCCTTAAAAAGCAAAATATAGCAAAAAAGAAACGCCGTTGCCGGGGATCGAACCCGGGTCACCCGCGTGACAGGCGGGAATACTTACCACTATACTACAACGACTTTGTTGTTCCGGACCGTCTCGCTTAGAAATATATAATAAAATAATGGTGGGAATCTCAGTCGTATTTGTAGTTTGAAGTTATGTTGTCAAAGACGATATTCTTCACAAGTTGAGGGTCTCGCATCACCATATATCTCCTCACCTTTATGATCTGGTGTCTCACTCTCATCAGAACCCAAAACTTCAACTAGAACATGATTAAACAAAGAAAAGGCTACTATTATTGTTGTATCAAAGAGAGAAAAGAAGTGAGCTTGCAAGGTACAAATTAAAGAAACCACTACTAGATACATGAAGATCACAAATAGTACATGAAGTTTCATTTAGAGGTAAACAAGTTTATAATTTATAATAGTAAGATAGGCAACCCATGCTAAACAAGGCTTAAGTAGATCACCAGCAATAGGATTAACATCTCTAAACATTCTTGAACAACCAACTAAAGCACCAAACTCAGCAACACAAACTACTAATCCTAAATAATTTGAACCCATCAACAACACAATCGGTTTCCAACATAAACTCAATCCAAGCTGAGCTGCACATAACGGCAAAGCATTTGGTTGTTTATGAAAACCACCTTCAGCCCAAACTAACCAAGAAGATAGACCCATGCAACAGGATGATATTAAACACAAGAAATTGAACGCCCATGTTGGTGGAAACCAAAGTGGTTTATTTTGTAATGATTCGTATCTTTGATTTGAACCAGAAAGGTAGATTGTAAGTATTGTGAGTATGGTTGGTATTGAAATGGCTATGGATAGTGATTTAAGACCTTTTTTTGCCATGGCCATTTTGTTTGGTTTTGTTGGGGGTGTTTTTGAGGTGGTGGTGGTTGTAGAAGAAGCTGTGGTGGGTTCATCTTTGGTTATTCTTTGTCTGATTTCTTGGGTAGCCATGGATGAGATGATGTGATTAGATTATGAAGGTGAAAGAAAAGAAAGAAAGTGGAAGTAGAAGAGAATGACATTTTTGATTGGGGTTATAAAAGAGGAGAAGAATGTAAGCTTTTTTCTCTTCTGTTAGCTTATTTTTGTGGTTGATTGACATGTAAGCCGAAGGATGTGTGATGATTAATGACACGTGCATGAAAATAGGGACACGTGCATGATTTTGCGTGATGTGATGAATTGAGGATTTGGTCAAGTCTTTACTCCCGATATATCCAAGAAACTAGTCTGACTCGGTTGTGTATGATTCATCCGGTGCATCCGGGCGTAACCAGTTACCCTGAACTGGTCTGGCAAGATTTACCTTTCTGGGACATGGCAAAGTTAGCCGGTCCCCTTGAACCGACCCAGTCAGCACCCAGCATGAACAAAACATCGCTACAACTAGGCAGCACCCAGCCAGGTAGAATTGCGAGTCTTGAGGAGAATGACTTTTGAGTATTTAATGTTGTGTGATACACAAGGGATTTTATGCGTTTAGTGGCGGTTAATGAAAGCTGAAATTACTTGGTGCCCAAAAAACCTAATTGTATTAGGAATAAGTTTTTGAGAACAAATAGGATAGCTCTTGATATGTAGATACGAAAGCTATATAAAGAGAGCAAGCTATCAAAGTTATTTGCAAGAAAAGAAAAATCTCGTCAAAACCAAACCGAGTTGTTACAGTAGTTAAATACAAAACATCAAGTGACAATTCGTTTCATAGTAAAGTTAAGCTAGATAACAAAGCTTGCAGCTAAAGATCATCAACGAGGTTACGAAGTATTGAAGATTACTTGCACATGGAGATTGAACTAAGCGAGTTGTGATGAGTGCTATGTTTTGGTTACACACGTTGTAATTTGGTGAAGCGATTTTAAATTTCACGTTCTTTTTTCTCCCTTTTGCAGAAACAGTCTAGATAAAGAACTGAAGGTAAAGTCATCAACAATGGAAAGAACAGAGAAAGAAGAGGCAGATATAAACAATCTCGAAAGACATCCAGAAGGATGTATATCTGACATACTATCTCTAACAACACCTCCAGATGCGTGTAGGTTTAGTCTTGTTTCAACTCTTTTAAATCAGCTGCCGGTTCAGATGCTCTCTGGGAGAAATTTCTACCCCCCGATTATCAAGACATCATCTCCAGAGCATTGTATCCTTTTGCATCAGCTGTCGCCGAATCTAAGAAACACTTTTATTATTGCCTATCCGAATCTAAGAGCATTCAGCTGGAAAAATCTAGTGGAAGGAAACGTATTATGCTTGGAGCAAAGGAGATTGCAATTGCTTGTGGGGCCGGAGACACTCCTCAGTACTGGTTTTATCGAGGGTTCCCTGACTCCAGGTTTGCTGAGGTGGCTGAACTGCGTTTGGTATGGTGGCTTGAAATCTGTGGGAAGCTGGAAATCCAATTGCTATCCCTAACACCTTCTATGTAGCTTACCTTGTGTTCAAGTTAAATGAGAATGCTTATGAATTTAATGATTATGAACCTGTAAAGGCCAAAGTCGTTGGACGAGATGGTGGTGACACTAGTGCGTGTAGCAAAGAGAGACTTATCTACTTCTGTGCTTGCAATGAAGAATATCCACCGCTGGAGCCTGAATATTTTGCACGGGAGATAGGAGACGGATGGATGGAGGTTGAGATCGGTCATTTCTATAACGAAGGATGGGACAACGAGGGCGTGGAGGTGCATATGTCTGTGCTTGAGACTGAGAGTGGAGTACCCAAGAGTGGCCTTATTGTTCAAGGTATGGAACTTAGACCAAAATAGTCAATCTAACCCAGATCCGAATGATCTCAGTTCTAGCAAGAGATGGAGTGGGAGAGGAGGAAGTGTATCTGCATCGTCATATACTTGTGCTTCAACATCTCAAGGATCAAGAGGTAGAAGGAGAGGCAGATGACTTGTTCAACAAACATAAGGGATCCCTTGGTGATGAGGGAATGTATTTGTGCCGGTCATAACAAATTGTCCTAGAAAATTAAGTTTATCAAAATTCACCAGTTTTAGATAATTTTTGTTTTCAGTCATATCTCTGCATTTGAGAGCTCTTAGTTGTTATCGCTCTAAAAAAATCGAAAGAAGTTTAAGAAAATTGATTAAGCTAGTGCGTAGAAGAGAAGGTAATGAGACAGGTGGATGTGTATAGGGAAGCGCGAAGTAAATGCTATTGGAGTCTGAAGCACCGCGTGAAAGGGAAATAATGGAGAATGAGATATATAGGCAGCAAATGGTAAACAACCAATACGACTCTATGATAAATGTCCATGATACAATTAGAGCAAGTCTTATGGTGGAATCCATCCATCTTTCACGCCACCTGAGCATTTGGAACTGTGGATGAAAGCGCAAGTGTAATGGTGGAATAGTAGAAACGTTATTCTTAATGGAGCTAAAAAAACGCAATTAAGAATGGAGCTAAAAAAACGCAATTAAGAATGAAGCTTTTTTTTCAGCCGTTAGATTTTAACAACACATTTTAAATCTACGGATAAAAAAAACGCAATTAAGAATTGAGCTTTTTTTTTCAACCGTTAGATTTTAACAACTCAGTTTAAATCTATAGATAAAAAAAAAGCTCCATTCTTAATTGCGTTTAACGCTATTCTTATTGGCGTTTAGATGGATTCACGGACCATTCCACCAAACCATGGAACCTTGTTTGGATTTTCTGTGGAAAACCCTAACTTAGAAGCCACTAGACTTGACATTCCATGAATTTTCCACACTTGGAATAGGTTGGATTCCACTATAAGACTTGCTCTTAAAGATAGTTCAGACAATATTACAAAATACATCTGTGGTTTGAAACAATACACAATACCGAAGTAGGGGATAAAAATAATTCAATTAACACAAGACGTATAAGAATTCGTTGAACTTGAAAAATGGTTTGAAGTTTTTACTCATGATCGATCAAATAGGTGGTTTAAAAAAAGTCAGCACTGTCGGGTTTTAGCGCAACAATTGGCATCAAGAGCTCGGTAGGTTCTTGGAATTTTGGGTATACATAATATTGCAGCGAGAGTATTTTTCTGAAGTTGTTTGAGGTAATTCTGATCTCAAAGCTTAGTTTTTTGTTTGTGAACAATGGTTGACGGGAGAGATCCAGTTGATCCGAAAGATCCTTTAGGAGAACTTCGGAGTCCACAAATAAAGATAAAGAAACAAAAGAAGAAATATTGCATTCTCATAGATCACAACTGAAGGTTGAAAGTTTACCGGAATCAATGACTTTGGTTTATGGATAACTGATGTCGGCCAGCTGAGATGTCTGACAAGCAGTGGAACAAGATGAATAAATTATGTCTTGGTTCGATTCGAGGGTGTTTAGCAACATCAGTAAGAGTTAATTATCAGCACGAGACTTCAGCAAAGGATCTCTGGGAAAAGCTATAGAAAGAGTACCTTGTGAAGAACGTGGAAAATAGGATACATCTTAAGAGGAATTTTACAAGCAGTGGAACAAGATGAATAAATTATGTCTTGGTTCGGTTCGAGGGTGTTTAGCAACAACAGTAAGAGTTAATTATCAGGACGAGACTTCAGCAAAGGATCTCTGGGAAAAGCTATAGAAGGAGTACCTTGTGAAGAACGTGGAAAATAGGATACATCTTAAGAGGAATTTGTATCGCTATAACATGAAGAAGGGTGCAACTCTAATAGAGCGTCTGGATTCATATAATAAAAATTTTGCTGAGTTGGTTAACTATGATGAGATAATCGAGGACGAGGAACAAGCTTTGTGTATGATAAACTCTCTTCCTGAAAGGTATGAACCCGTGATTAAGGCTTTAATGCACGGAAAGGATAAGATGACATATGTTGAGTTCACTACAGATTTGCGTAGTGAGGATTTCAGGAAGATGGACCGTGAAGACCTGTCAAGTGAAGCTAACAATGACTTGCTTCTTGCAAGAGGTCGTTCAACAGACAGGAGCAAGAAGACTGGTGATTGTGGCAAAAGTAAAGGGCGTTCAAAGACAAGAGCGCGTCTACAGAAGGATGAATGTGCATGGTGTCATGACTTTGGTCATTGGGCTAAGGATTGCACCAAGCGTATGGATCGACAAAGGGATAACAACAAGACCGAGGTGAACATTGCTAAGGCAAGTAAAGATTCATATGAAGCTTCATATTTTTCGCTGACTGTGATACCATCAACTTTTATCGTAACTGACGGTACGTGGATGTTAGATTCTGGTTCTACTTACCATATTTATCCTCATTGAGACATGTTCTCAAGCTTTGAAGAGTTTGATGGAGAAGTGCGTATGGGGAATAATCACACCTGCAGGGTGATTACGATTGGTAGTATTCGAATTAAGATGCATGATGGTATGGTTCGGGAGATGAAGGAAGTAAGATTCGTACCTGCTGTGAAGAAGAATTTGATTTCGCTCTGAACTTTAGAAGCTAAGGGCTACAAGTTAGTCGCTGAAAATGGCGTTGTAAAGGTAATCTCTGGGTCGTTGGTAATCATGAAGGGCACAAGGCATCATAACTTGTACTACTTAACTGGGAGTACGATAACAGGAGATATGTCTATTTCGGAACACATCGAGGCTGCAGCTATGGAGACCACGAAGTTATGGAATATGCGTCTTGCACATCCAGGTGATAAGTCGTTACATTCTTTAATTCTTCAAGATTTATTGAAAGGTGCTATTGCCTGCAAATTAGAGTTTTGTGAACATTTTGTGAAAGTAAAGAAAACAAGAACAAGCTTTGTCACAACAATCCACAACACTAGTGGAGTTCTTGATTATGTTCACTCAGATGTTTGGGGTCCCTCCAATAATGCATCATTGGGAGGGAAACTTGGTTCGTGTCGTTTATTGATGACTATTATAGGAGCGTATGGGTATACACCATGAGGCATAAGTATGAAGTCCTAGAAGTCTTTGTGAGGTGGAAAAAGGCAAATGAGATTCAAACTGGCAGAAAGATCAAGGTACTACGTTCAGACAATGGCGGAGTGTACAAAAGTGATCCATTCTTTCAAGTATGTCAGGATGAGGGAGTACAGAGGCACTTCACAGTTAAGAAGACACCGCAACAAAATGGGGTAGTTGAACGCATGAATCATACTTTGCTAGAGAAGGTACGATGTGTGTTATCTAATGCTGGATTAGGTAAAGCGTTTTGGGCTGAGGCAGTTACATATGTGTGCTTCCTCATTCATTAAGTTGTCATCAGCTGCATTAGAAGGTAAAACTCTGATGGATAAGTGGTAAGGTAAACCAGCTTATGACTATGACTCAATTCATATCTTTGGTTGCCATGCTTGGTATCGTGTTAGTGAAAACAAGCTTGATAGCCGTGCTGTTAAAGGGATGTTTATGGGTGTGAAGAAAGGAGTAAAAGGGTTCAAAATTTGGGATCCAGTAGAAAAGAATATAGTAATGAGTAGAGATGTTACATTTTATGAAGCGTCTATGGTGAAGTCTTGGGGTTCTCAGCAGGTGGAGAACACTACCAGTACCGGTGAGCCTTTGCAGCAAGTGGGGATTGATGCAACTCCACTAATTCCATCTAAGTCTGTATCTGTTACGACCACTTCCGAAGGCATGGCGTCTACAAGGGAGGTAAATACTGAAGTTCCAAATGATAATGACGATCTTAATGAAGAGGAACATGAAGCAGTGGAAGATACAAAAGCTACGGTCACTGAGGCCATAGCAATCAGCAAACCAAGAAGACAAACCAGGAAACCTAGTTGGACGGATGATTTTATAGCTTATGCATTACCAGTTATTGAATAAGGCATTCCTGATACCTATTTTGAAGCTATACACAGTGTAGAGTGTCAAGAATGGGAAGCTGCTATGAAGGATGAGATGGAGTCTCTTTACAAGAATGAAACATGGGTTCTTACGAAGCTTCCGAACGGTAAGAAGGACATTGGATGCAAATGGGTATATGCTAAGAAATAAGGATCTCGGAAAATCAAGTACGCTATAAGGCAAGGTTAGTTGTAAAAGGTTATGCTCAAAGAGAAGGGATTGACTACAATGAGGTGTTCTCTCCAGTTATGAAACACTCATAGATCCGAATTTTGTTGACCTTGTTAGCACAATATGATTTAGACCTAGTTCAACTAAATGTCAATACGGCGTTCTTACATGGTTATCTAGAAGAAGAGATCTATATGACTCAGCCGTGTGGGTTCAAAGTTCCTGGAAAAGAAGATTGTGTATGCAAGCTGAAAAAATCGCTGTATGGGCTAAAGAAGTATCCAATACAATGGTACAAGCGATTTGATCAGTTTATGATTGGCCATACATACACAAGAAGTAACTATGACCATTGTGTATACTTCAAGAAGCTACATGATGGGTCTTTCATATATTTTCTCTTGTATGTCGATGATATGCTGATAGCATCAAATAATAAGAAAGAGATTGATAATTTGAAACAGAAATTGTCAACTGAGTTCCAGATGAAAGATCTATGAGAAGCTAAGAAGATTCTTGGCATGGATATTTAACGTGACAGAGAGAAGGGTAAAGTTTGTTTGTCTCAAAAGAAATACTTGAAAAAAGTGTTACAGAAATTTGGTATCTGGGAAGGAACTAAATCTGTAAGTACTACCCTTGGTCCTCATTTTAAGTTGAGTTCTAAGATGTCTCCTACTACTGAAGAAGAGCGTGAGTATATGTGCCAAGTCCCATATGTTAGTATTGTTGGTAGTTGATGTATGCGATGGTATGTACGAGGCCAGACATTTCACATGCAGTAAGTATGATCATCCGTTATATGCATAATCCTGGTAAATGACATTTGCAAGTTGTGAAATGGATTTTGAGGTATCTTTATGGTACTGTTGATGTTACCTTGGAGTTTGTGAAGGAAGATGGAAACAATCAGCTGTGTGTTGGTTATGTGGATTCTGACTATGCTGGTGATTTGGTCAAGATGCGTTCAACTACAGTGTATGTATTTACCTTGGCTGGAGCACCGGTTAGTTGCAGATCAATTTTGTAGTCTATTGTGGCTCTCTTGACTACTGAAGCGGAGTATATGGCAGTGACAGAGGCATTCAAAGAGGCTATATGGTTACAAGGTTTGCTCGATGACTTGGGTGTTGTGAAGGAATATCTTCCTGTGCATTAGTCTTAGTGCAATTTACTTATCTAAGAATCAAGTCCATCATGCCAGAACCAAACATATAGATGTTTCACTTTGTTAGAGAAATTCTCGAAGAAGAAGACATTCTACTTGTGAAGATCGATACCAAAGACAATCCAGCTGATATGTTAACGAAAGTAGTATCTGGGGTCAAGTTTCGTCATTGCTCGAAATTGATCAATATTATTCCGGTTTGGTGAGACCCTTTGGGGTAGAGGTTCTTAGGAACCCTGTGGAGGCCTTCTAGCAAGGCCATTAAGTGAACTACGGTCGGTTTGATTCCTTGTAGAGGATACGTAGGCATCCTATGACGCAATCGACGTTGGAAGACGAAGGAGATTTCGTATATTGATCGTCTCATGCATGAATGCATGATCCGAGATGGAGAATTGTTGATGCCTAGATTATATGACACATTTTGACAGAGTTCAAAACAGTCTGGAACTCCCAAACCGTGTGTTGCTATTCTAGAAGATATAGATCGGTCAAGTTGAGTTTGGATAAACTCACACATGTTTTGTGACGGTGGAGAGATTTTGGGATCTACCAAAATCAGTCGGCCAAGAGTTATGATAACTCTTGGGTTTGTTTACTTCTTCCTAAAGTCTAGCGACTTTTTAGCTAAGTTATGAAACCCTAGACTTGTAGGATAAGTAATGTACCTATATAAATAGCCTATTAGAGAAAGTAAAAAGACACAACAAAAATTCTTCTATCTCTCTTAGGGTTTATATGTATTCTCCCTTGCGATAATATATAAATCACTTATTTTTCCCGAGGAATCAACCTCGTTAAATTCTCGTCTCTTTTTTTTTTAGTTTGTGTTCTTTGCAATATTTAGAGTACTTGTGTAGATGTGCAAATCGCTTCCGCAGGGTTTTAGCGCAACAAAGAATATCTAGGGTGAATTTCGTTTATTATTGGGATTCTCTTGTATCTACCCCTATAAATAAAGGCCCTAATGTTTGTCTATGATAAATATGAATAAAATTTCTCCCTTCTTCTTTCTACTTTGTGTCTTCTTCTTCCCTTTCTCTATTTCACTGGACGTTATCATGCACACTCTAATCACCGTGCGATTTTTTATCAATCGATTTTGTTTCTTACTTTTATGAAATTTTAATTAAAACCCTAGTTTTCTATTTTTTGGGTTCCATATTTTCCTTACATGAGATCAAACGGTATCATATACTCCATACTTATGTATATTGGTTAGTTTGATCGGTAATCAGATGTATCTACTGTATAAACTTGTCGATTTTACTCGATACTAATAGTCAATATCGCTCGGTTGTATATAGTTCTTTCTCTAATTTTTCATAGCACCATAAACATCGCAGAATTGCTATATAGTTTAATTAACACGCGTATACAGTTTTCAATTGTGTCCCGCAACTTGATATGTTGTTTTGATCATAAGCTTTTCTATAAATTTAATATTCATACACAAAAATCCGTCACTAAGAGCAACTGCAGTGGTGCGAGTATAACCAAAGACCAAAGAGGGGAAAAAGATCAAATTTTGGGTTTAGTATGGTGTGTGACGCTACGGTGGAAAGACTAAATTTGGTCAGACGTACATTATACGTTCGCCTGGTGTGGGGCGTAGACTATACCAACGCCTGATTGGGACGTGCACTAAAAAAAAAAAAAATGAAAGAAGTGGGGCGGAGGTATAATGCCCGCCCCACTAAAATGATTTTGAAAACAAAGAATGGGGCGGGGGTATAATGCCCGCCCCATACAAAATAATTAAAAAAAAAAAAAATGGGGCGTAGACTTTACGTACGCCCCATGTGAAGCGTAAACTATACCAATGCCTGGTGTGGGGCGTAGACTATACCAACGCCTGATGTGGGACGTGCACTATATGTCCGCCTGGTGGTGGGGCGTGAAGTATATCAACGCTCGACTATATCTGGGTTTAGTCTTGGTCCCAGACCAAATATACTCTGGGTTTTAGTCGTTGATCAAAATTTGATCGATAATACGTTCCACTACGTCTGTTCAAAAGACCAAATATTTGGGTTTACTCTCCCACTGTGGACGCTCTAATGGTGAGTTCTTTGCATAAACACAATTTTATTTAAAGAAGTGGACCATGATGACTTAAGGGTACGCGAAGAAAACAGTGGAAAACTTGTTGGGTGCTCAATCATCCAACAATTAGATCCGCACACAACCGAGCCGAAACCGAACAGAACCGTTTATCCAACGGTCAATTCTCAGTTCACAAAACAAGAACCGTTGATCTATCAGTTCAGTCCACTGTTTGACCATAAAAACCGACCCAACCAGACTAATACAGACCCTTGATTTGTATAACCCTAATCAATCCTAACGGTCGAAATTAAAACCCTAACTACTTAAACTCAGCAGCTGGTTCGCATTTCTTTCATTTCTCTCACCTAATCACTCCAGTCGCCTCCACCACCACTCATCAGAGAACCACCTCTATCAAGAACACCATCACATCTCCATCGAGCACCAACACCTCTAGTAAGCCAATCGATTGATTTCTAATTAGTTTCCTCTTCTATTTTTCCTTATTTTCTTCTTTATTTGTTCTTCTGTTAAGGTTTCAATTTCTAGGGTTTCTTAATTTGTTGAACTAAACCAACCGATTGATTTCTTTTTAGTTTTTTTTTATAAATCCATGTTTGTTGTCAATCGATATGGGTTTTAATTATTTTTCTGTTTTTTTTATATGCAGAAAGACTGAGAGGAGCATCAACAGTTCTTCATCAAATATAAACTGTATAGCTTGTGTTACACAACTTGTGTTAAGACTTTGAGGAGCAGGTAACTTTTATTTCTTCTTTTTCAGAGATTTTTCAGTATTTTTCAGTTCGTTATGAAGTATGCCTTTTGTGCAATGAAAATAGATTTGGATATGTTCATGTGCTACTGGTTTAGGGTTTTACAGAAGGGGGTTAACATGTATACATGGTTTCTGTTCTTTGGTTACTTTGTAGTTGTAATTTTTCAATGATTTTTTATATGATTTGTTTTTCTCTGTATATTGAATCAAATAATGATATGTTAGTGTTTGTTTCATACAAATTATCATCCATGGGTTTAACATGTATACTATTTAAGGTTTGTTTACATAGTGCTTGATAAATTATTTCAAAGAAATCTCTCATTTGTATGTGTATGTTTGGACATGTTTAGTTCAAAATTTTGATCTGAACAAGTCAATTAGATTGCATAGGAAATGAAGGAAAAGAACTTGTTTGAGAATTTCTGTGCTTGGTTTTTAAGCTCGGCGAAGAACCCATTATGATATCCTGGTTACATGCGAAGTAGCTGGTTCAGAGTACTTGGATTTATTTTGCGATTGTTTTTAACTTTCAGTTTGAATTACAATACTGTATTTACATTCTTGTGCTCTATTGAATTTCTATGGTGATGTTTCCTATCTGAACTTTGTATTCCTCTTAACCCTCATTTGCGCTAAACTTTTACATTCTGTGCACAGAGCTGGTTACAACAATCCATTTCTCTTGATTTCATATTTGAATATGTAGCGGATGATAATGCTAGTATCGAGGATGGTAATGGACTCTCTTTTCTTCTTTTTTGACTTAAAATTTGTATTGCTTTCAACTTTTCATCTGTTTTGATTTTGAGTCATATTGTTTTCTTATATATTTGTGTTGCCTTTCTTCTTTGTATGAATTGCAGAAATTTTGGAACCATTGCTAGAGATTTGAAGGTTGAAAATTGATGGGACTATTGAGATGGACTGCAGGTCTTTTACTTGGTTTAAAACTCATATTGATGCAGTATTTTACTTGGAATGCAGTAAGATTAGTTCATATTGATGCTACCTTTCTTTTGTTATGTTAAACTTTAATAGTACTAGTTTTTGAACTTTAGTATCCTTGGTTTCAAAGATTTTAGAATCCTTTCTTTACTTGGTTTATTTAGAATTTGTGTGTGGGTTTATTACTTGGTTTGTTAAGAGTCTGTACTTTTCGTCGATGCGATTTTCATAAATCGTAGAAACCAGTTGGTGTTATATTTATTTTATCTTCATCGTTCTTGTAAGATGAAAGCAAATAAATCGACATATTTTTAAAAACTTTGTCAATATGGTTTGATATTTTCGTCTATTTTAAAGAATAGCGATCATCCATCAAAACAATCATTTACCATCCATATGGTTTTATCTAATAATAAACCATCAGTTTCCATTTCTTCAAAGAAACCATTCATTAACCATAGGGAAAATTTTCTCTAAGAAGAACATTAATAATGGTGATTTCTTAATCTTTCTTAAGAAGAATCATATAAGCCAATTATATTTGATTTTTCCCTATTGATGCTAAAGGGATAAAATATGTTATTTTCAATTGCAAATGCAAACGAAATGCATAATTGCTGCATTCTCGAGGGATATGGAGAATTTTTTCATCTTTCCGCATCGTAAAAATCTCCAATATTTGGATTGTCCCACTTGCAGGTGGAATACAGTTGAACAAAAAAGATCAAAGGGTGCGTACCCGACTTATTATCCTATTCTTAGTCCTTGTAGTGACTATGTTGATCTTGAATTTAATTTCTTTTAAAAAAAGAAGTGTCAAATATCTCATTCTGAATCAATATTGTTGGCTTTTTTATATTTTTGGAGTTTTGTTTGCATATTATGTTTTTGATTGCACCAATGAAATCAATGCTTGATGTTAATTTTGTATGTCAAGAAGACTACAATTTTATTTTTATTTTTAGGACAATTTCTTTTATGGGTCTTTAAATCAGAATCTACTATCCAGTCTCGAATTAATCGGATAATACTCTACGAAACTTGTTTTCGTATTTGAAATGAAAATATTTCCGCCATAATCAGGGGGAGACTATACACTACCATACATTGGTATTAATTAACTTCAAATTTATATCACTTTCTCTTCCATCTTGATCAAATCGAAAAAGGTTGTCATTTACTAGGCGTAAAAATATTTCATCTAGCTTTTTTTAAGCTTACGTTGTTTGAAAAGGCAAACTCAATCACATCTAGCAAACATGTATTATTTTTATATAGGCTCTGTAGAGTTTATTATAATACGATTCACATTCTAAAAATCCATATATCCTTATTTGAATAGTAGGAGATTATCACGCTCGTGGGCACTAGTACCAGTAAATTTTGAATTTTTCAAAGTATGCATACACTGGAAATTGCGTGAGAACGTGATAAGATAATATGATTGTCGAATATTCATTTATGGTAGCTACTGAAATAAATGATGGTGGTTGTGGACCCCTCTGCAACGGAATATCGACATACGTGATTGGTTGGCGTACAATCCAATTAGGTTGGATTAATTTCTCAGTTAAAACAATTTTGGATTCAAGACTTAACACCTTAAAATTGTCAAACCTATTACTTACAGGTTGGTATAGTCATAATGTGTTATATGAGAAATATATTCGTTGTGAAAACGATTTGAGGGTTATATTTTTTTTTCTCGAACCCTAGGATTGATTCAATTAATATTTTTTCTCTATTTCTGATGCTTTCGTCGTGGTAATCCTTGAAGGACTCATATTTAATTTACACAAGAGTTGTCATTGGGAACATATTCAAATTTGTAATCCTTGTAGGATTCAAATTATATTCAGACAACCACCTGACTCGATTGTGTTAGGTTTAAAAAATCCTTATTGTATTTTTAGAAATTTGGTACGAAACCATAAATCCGGATTAATTAGTTGATGTATCAGCTTTACAGGTCTCTTGAGGAGTCCTTAAAAACACCAAAATCCACGCTTTAGCAGCATAAATCCTATTTTTCTTTTATTTCTTAAAATATGCAGTTTGAATATTATGCTTGCTTATAACTTTTCTATGATGTGGACTATAGTTATGATTTTGGTGCTTATTTTCTATAATACTCGTATAGTTGAGTTAGAGCAACTGCAGTGGTGCGACTAAAACCAAAGACCAAAAACCAAAAAAATAATAAAAATTTTGGGTTTAGTGCGTGATGGTACGCTACGATAGCCGAGTAAAATTTGGTCGAGCACACATTATACCCCCGCCCCATTCAAAATCACATTAAATGTTTTCCTCTCATCAGGCTCACATTATACCTTCGTCCTGATTTTACACTTGGTTTTCATACAAGCATAAGTATAATGTTCGCCCCACCATCATACGGATTTTATACTTACACCCGCTATAAACTAACATTATACATGCGCTCGGTATCAGGCACACTTTTAATGTCCGCTCGACTAAATTTGATTTTGGTCTGGGTTCCAGACCAAATATAGTCTGATATTTGGTTTTAGTCTTGTTTTTAATCTTTAATCCGTTCGACTGTGTATGGTTTTTGGAACAAAATTTTGGTTTTAGTCTTCCATTGTGGATGCTCTTAGCATCCATAAAATCGTCAAAGGTTATACTCTTTTCCCTTCACTTCAGGTTTTGTCCCATATGATTTTCCTGACAAGGTTTTAATGAGGAAACATCTCACTGACGATGAATTTTTATTCAAAATATTGATATTGTTCTCTTTTTCCTTCGTCCAAATTTTTTCCCATTGGGTTTTACTGTAAATGTTTTAGTGAGGCAAACTTATTCAACATGGTAGTCATCCAAGAGGGAGTTGTATGGATTTTGATTATTTGGTGGATTCCCACCATTAACTAGGTCATTTTGTTAAACCACATCAACATAACTATCTCATATGAATTTGGATATCATTCTGATCTATATAAGGCATGACTACACCTATGGTACTGTAAATGCGTATATTGACACTTTGTTGAAGAAACTACATCAGCTATTTCGACAAATCATCTTCAAGAATCTAGCAATCCAAGAACCAAGTCCTTAATGTCTTTGAAGAAGAATGAAGACTTGAGAACACTACCATTAGAAGATTAACACAAAATAAGACTTCATCCACTATCGTATTTCTCACGAAAGCGTTGTTATCTTCAGCATTCAAGTTCATCGAAATTGGGAAGTCTCCACTTAAGTATGTGCAAGACAAGATTTAAATAAAGTACTTATCTGGGAGAGCATCATAGTAAAAGGTATTTTATTGGACTATCCCATTGTACTCTTTTTCCTTTTTCAAGGTTTTGTCCCACTGGATTTTTCTTGTCAAGGTGTTAATGAGGCAACATATGCATGTCCAGCTCCGTTCTAAGTTTATTCACAGTTGTACTCTTTTCCCTTCGATCAGGTGTTTTCCCTTTGGGGTTTCCTGTCAAGGTTTTATCGAGGCAATTAGCTTAGACACAATGTCTTCAGGGGAAGTGTTATATACGTGTAACTACGTTAGGGTGAATCTCATTTATTAGTGGGATTCCCTTGTGTCTATCCATATAAATAAAAGGCTCTAATGTTTGTCTATGATACATATGAATAGAATTCATCCCTTCTTCTTTCTACTTTGTGTCTTCTTCTTCCCATTCTCTATTTCACAAGACTTTATCATGCACGCTCTAATCACTGCGCGATTTTTGTTTCTTATTTTTATGAAATTTTAATTAAAACCCTAGTTTTCTATTTTTTGGGTTCCATATTTTCCTTACCATGAGATCAAACGGTATCATATACTCCCTTTTTCTTTCTACTTTGTGTCTTCTTCTTCCCTTTCTATATTTCACAAGATTTTTTTATTTTTTGGACATGGCAAAGTTAGTCGGTCGCCTTGAACTGACCCAGCCAGAATTAACAATACAACGCCATCACTAGGCTTTTATGGTAGGAACAGAGCCAGGTAGAATGTATCAATTGCGCGTTTTAAGTAGAATGGCTTTTTAAGTATTTGATGATGTGTGAAACACACAGGATTCTATGGAGGTTAATGAAAGTTGAAATTACTTGGTGCCCAAAAGACCTAATTGTATTTGGAACAAGTTTCTGAGAACAAGTAGGATAGCTCTTGATATGTAGATATAAAGGTAAAGAGAGCAAGCTATCAAAGCTAGACACCAATCTAAGAGAACCTAACTATCTTCTTCTCATGTTTCCATAAGATTTAACTTATTTGCAAGAATAGAAAAATCTTGTCAAAACCAAACCGAAGAAGCCTTCTACCAAAAAAATAGGCTTTGTTTCATAGTAAAGTTGGCTCGCGCGTCGTTTCCTTTGAAGAAACTACACAGACGTTGTTAATGAACAAAGATTGCAGTTAAAGATCATCAACGATGTTACAAAGTCTTGAAGATTATTTGTACATGGAGATTGAATTAAGCGAGCTAAGGTACAGATATCCCCTAACCCTATTTGATATTATTAACATTTATGTAATGAATGTTGTGTTTTGGTTACAATTATAGAACTTAATTTTCTGCGCACACAAATCCCCAACTCTTGAAACTAACCCCTTGATTAGGTAGATAGTGGCAAGTAACTGATGTTTGATGTTGCAAGAAAAAGCATGTATATGATGTTACAAATGTTGTAATTTGGGGAAGCGATTTTACCTTCTCCTTTTTGCAGAAATAGTCTAGATAAAGAATTAAAAGTAAAGTCATCAAAAATGGAAAGAGCAGAGAAAGAAGAGGCAGATATAAACAATCTCGAAAGACTTCCAGAAGGATGTATATCTGACATCCTATAACTAACATCTCCTGCAGATATGTGTAGGTATAGTCTAGTTCCAAGTCTTTTTAAATCTGCAGCTGACTCAGACGTTATCTGGGAGAAATTTCTACCACCCGATAATTAAGACATCATCTCCAGAGCATTGCGTCCTCTTTTTTTCAGCTGCAACCGCACCTAAGAAAAAGTTGTATTATCGACTATGCCGTTACCCACTTCTCATTTAAGGTGGTCTTAAGAGCTTTCAGTTGGAAAAATCTAGTGGAAGGAAATGTATTATGCTTGGAGCAAAGGAGCTTGCAATTGCTTGGGAGCCGGAGACACTCCTTGGTACTGGTTTTATAGAGGTTGTCGTGGCTCCAGGTTTGCTGAGGTGGCCGAACTGCGATCATTATGGTGGCTTGAAATCCGTGGAAGGATGGAAATCCAATTGCTGTAACTACTGGAAAACCAGTAGCACACCCACAATTATGGTAACCAAGATCTATGACATACTAAGTAATATAAACACCGAAATCTTTATTGATGAATCATTCAAAGTGACAAAGATACAATTTCTTGAATACAAGGGAACCCTAATCTCACTCTAGGCTTAACTCTCCCACTCCCCAAAATACGGTCCTCCATACATTGCCCAAGGACCTCTATTTATAGGCCATCTAAACCTAATGGAACACATCTCAATTTATCTCGTCAGGTTCTCGCAGTAGTGCTTTACACTTCGTCCAGACCGTTTTCCATAAAGTTTTTCCCCTTCTTTTGCTAACTTCACATGGGCTTGTCGGGACACCTGTCTCTTTCTTGCTCCATAATTTATCTATCTCGTGGATAGTCTTTTCATCCAAGTAATCTTACTTCGTCCCTTACGGCTTCGTCCTTTATGTCTTGTCGGATACTTCAACTTGGTGAGAGTCTCCTCGCTTCCGCACGCACTCTTTTTGTACTTCGCAAGGGCGATCGACGACGAGATAATTCTGACATTTGAATTGACAAGTTTCTGACTGGGATCTTTTAGTGAGATTTTCTATCCCTATGTTCCCTTTATATCCGACAGGTGGCGAACCTATTTCGTTTACCTACATTTTGCCTTTTCTTATTATATTCGAGTCATACGAGAATGGAATAAGAACCGCTTAGGATTCCCTAGCCCCCACGTTATCCACTTCCCTGCCTCCACGTGTCCACGTTCTCTAGGTAACTGTTTATTTCCGGTTAATATACCTCGAACGTGCCTTCAACCCATTAAGCCAGTCGTCCTTCCTGTGCTATTTATATCCCACTCGACTTAAGTCTGGGGTTTCCTTTCCTCTTATTTCTTTCTGCGTTTATATGATTTTGTGTTTTCTCTTTCTTCTGCCATTGTTGCTCCGCTTCTTATCCCTTTATTATTCTCTCATGATCATGGCTTCCAAGAATGTCTCCGCAACTACCTCTCTTTAAACCTTTGAGGATTTCCAAGCAGATTTTCAAAATATGGGTTTAACCCTAACTCCTGTTGTTGACTCTTTTCTGAGTCCTCCTGTTATTGCTTCTCAAGATATGGAACTTAATTACAGGTGGATTCAATCGGATACTTGGACGGCCGACAAGATGATCGTCACGATTGGTCAGTTGAGGGATGGATTAACCTTCCCACTTTATGATCCTTCCAACCCTATCTTCCTCGAGATTCTGGGAAAGCTGCAGTGTGGGGCCTTTCAGCTTTCGGGTAACACAATTCGCATCTCCAACGAGTTTAAAATCCGTTATGGTAGTGGTATATCGCAGGTTCCATTAGTGGCTGAAGAATTCGATCCTCGCGATTCCAACGTGGATTCCTTCGTGGCTAACTATTCGGAGAAGTTCACAAGCATGAGAGAGCACCAGGAGTGAGGCATTGAGGTTCTTCAAAAGACTATCGCGAGGGTTTTGACGTGAAATCCCAACTTTTCCTTTCTTGTGACGATGATTGGGATATCTTTCCTCTGGTGGTGGGTGGCCCTTTTGTTTAGGGTTTTGACGAGAAAGGGGTTCCTCGCCAAGGTCCTCTTCCTAAACATTGTTATCTCGCTAGTTGTGATCCTTGGAGACTTCGGTGGTCCGTGCCAGCCGAGGTATGACTTCCTTCCTTACGACCCACCTTGTTTCGGGATTTGGTTAGTTCTCACGTTTCTTCTTTCTTTCATTTCGTAATGCCTCCCGCTGGCTTTCTCATGACGGGCAAGGAAATGGTTGTAACTACCAAGTCCTCAACTCCTAAATAGGTATCCTTCTCGCCTATAATTTTCTTCTCGTGATATCCTTAAATTCTAATCCTTTTCTCCTTGTAGGACGATATTCTTCTTGTTAGGCAGCCCACCGCGGGGTCGACAAAAGGGCGAAAGAAGCGTGAACACCCTACTCCGCCTCCTCCTTCTTCTCAGGTATTCTACTTCGTCATCATTACTACCTCGCTTGTTTCAAACTCTCATACATCTTCCTGCTAATCTTGTTATTTCGCAGACTAGTGCCCCTCCTTCAGGCGAGTATAAGAGGCAACGGAAGGTTTTGGATCTAGCTTCTTTGACCGCAGTTCCGAAATCTGTCATACTTACAAGCCTCTCTACTCCTCCCAAGCTTCAACCTTCTCAGCCTCGTACGATCACATCTCCCAAAGTAGTTGATCCTCTTGTTCTTTCCAAGGTTGATCCCCCCAAGAAGCCAACTGAGGATCATTCTACCAGCGAGAAGAAGAAACAAGCGTCTTCGTCAGCGATGTCTAACCTCATTTATGATCCTGACATGAAGTTTCTTCAGGAGGTTTATGACAGAGCTCGCGAAGATCCAGCTTTGAGGTCCCGTGCCTTAAAATCCTTGGTGACCTTTAGCTCTGGCGATTTTCTTTCCCAAGATTCTTCTGTGATGTTGAACGCCTCTATGAACTTTTCTCTCTAGCAACATTCCGCCTTAATATGCCAAGTGAATCCTTTGTGTCTCCTCAGTTCGACCTTCCTCTCGCTCTGAGGCTTACTTCTAACTTTTGGTTCTTTGACTTACGGGAGGTCAACCGTCATGTGGCTAGTCTCGTAGAAATTAGATAGGTTCGCGAAAAGGCCAAGAAGGACGAAGCTCAAATCCAGAATTTGACAAAAGAGCTTAAAGAGGAAAAAGAGCATTCCAGCAAACAAAGTCAAAAAATAGAGAAGCTCCTGAGTAAGTTCCTTCTCTTCGCCAATTTGTTCTTTGCCTTTCCTTTTATTTCTGTTATTTTCTTATTTCGTATTTCGTCAAGCTTGGTGAATGCAACGCCAAATGAGTGCCTCCAAAGCATCCGCCTCATTAGAAGATCTTCGTGCCGAGAACGTGAACCTCGTGACCCAGAATGACTGCTATGTGTCTGAGAACACAATTTTAAATGAGAAGGTTGAAACTCTTTTTTCGCAAGTAGATCGTCTGTTCATTGACTGTTCTCGCAAGTAGATCTTCATGATGATAATGAGCGCCTCAAGATGGAACTTCAATGAGTCAACAATTCCCTCCTTACTTCTAGGAATCTCCACTTCTCGTCGTTAGCTGCCTACAAGAGACTGGAAGAAGATTACGAGCGCGTGATCAATAGTAAAAGTAAGGTTGTGGATGATCTTCGCAAATCTCGTAATAAAGTATCCGGTTTAAATGAAGAGATTGATTGTCTGAAAAGGAAAGTGGAACTCCTTCAGGATCAGCTAGATAACTCATCTCGCCAGAAATCCATCAAATCTTCCTCTCAAGCCAAGTCCATCGAACCTCGCAAAAACAAGTGTGCTCTTGTCACTCAATCCGAAAAAGATACCTCGAATTCTGGTCATGGTAAAGGATGAGACAATGTATATCACGAGTTATGCGTCCAGCTTCAAGAATCGGATCTAGCGATCTCCAAGCTGGATCACTTGTATACTGACATTCAAGAAACATTGAATACCACTATCTTGCAGATAGAAGGTAGCTTTAGGTGCAATGCAAAATATCATTGATTACGTCAAACTTCTAGTTTCTGATGAAGTTCTGTTTGGTTTTGCAGAGTTCGAAGAGCATCATAAGAGCCAAGTCATTCGCCTTTCTCGTGAAAGGGATGAGTCTCGCACAGAGATTCTTCGCCTTCAAAATGAGGGCAATGGTTTGAACGAGGATATGGACGAAATGCTTGAGTCTTCTGCGAAGGTGGAGAAATTAGCTCGCAAGAACACTCAGATATATCTGGTCTCTCTTTTTGGAAACTTCTGTGATGAGCAAGGCCTCCCTCATCCTACTTTTCCTTTGGAGGTGTTCTCCGATGACGAACAACCAAAGGATGATAATGTCATCTCTGGTGACGAAGATAGGCTCACTGAAGATGGAGAGGAGCAGAAGGTTGATGACATGAAGGTCGTGGAGGAAGAGTCCAAGGGAACCTCTGCTAGTACTGGTGTTGGTCTTAGTGGAGCACGTGATGAAATTACCGAGACAACCACTACTAATGACGCCCTCCCTCAACAGTATCTTTAGTTTTCTTCAATCATTTTTTGGTTTTATGTCTGACTTCTTTAGAAACAATTTTTCTTTCTGGGCGCTCCCAAGCTTGGGGGGCAAACATTTTAACTTCTTTGGGTAATACTTTGATTGAATTTTATGTTATCACCATGATTTTCTATTTTTCCAAGTATATACTTACCGAGGGAATACTCAAAAGAATAATGAAATTTGAAGTATATACTTGCCTCTTGTTCTTTTATGTGTTTCCGAGGTAGGGTGCATAGTTAACCAATACCTCCCCAGCAGTGCATAGTTAAGTGATACCTCAGATTTCTTATGTTATTTGCTCTTGCCTTTGCCTCTTGCCTTTATCGTCGAGGCGAAACTCTAAGTCTCGTGTGGATAATGTTAAAGAAGAACATAAAATGTAAAAAATATTATTTGCCTTTCAGTCTTACCTTTACTACCTTTTTTCTTTTATCTTCCAAGAATTATCTTGCCGTCTTTAGTTCTTATTCATTTTCTGATTGTTATATGTTACTTTATACAAGTCTTAGCGCGATTCTTAATTAAGGTCTTATTTTGCCTCATCCTTTTTGAAGGATTTTAATTCGACGAAGTATCAGGCGCTTATTACCCCTACGAATATAATCCATATACCTCTTCTTAACATTTATTTTATTTTTCTCCGCGACAATGCGACAGGCCTAGTTGCCCCCATGAACATTATCCCCATGACATTGCCATCTGTTTTGGTCACAAAGCTCCCTAATCTGGAGGGTGCCATCCCTTTATATTCCCCCTGATTTTCCCTTCAAGGAGGTTAACCCTAACATGCATGTTGGTCACTTCACATCCAGTTATTACGACAGTCAGTTGTTTTCCTGACTTCTTATCACCTTCGTCGATATGGCTTGAGGGTTACAAAGCCACATCCTAAGTGAGGTTTCTTTGGGATCGAGTGCATCGTAGCCAAGAATTTCCATACAGACATGGCCGGTAACGCTCCAGACGTCCAAGGCACCGGCATCTCAATCGAATACGTCGGCGCCTTGGTCATATTTCTGCACTCCTTATTGAAGGCCATCATAAAAAGAGACCCTCAGCGGATAGGTCTTATCATTACCCCTAGCTTATCTCTCTGAGAGTTGTTCACGACATGCGTTAGGTCTTGCCTTTTGCACTTTCATGGGAACTAGGGTGCATGTCGTGGATTCTCAGCCTTCCTAGGCGAAGGTTTTAAGTTTCCCCAGAAACTGCTTATTTCATGAATCTTATTTGCCTCCTAATGTGAGGTCTTAACTTGCTCTTGCGAAATTCATATTCATGATAAGATTTATCAAAATTTATGAAAATTTCATTGCTATTCTTTTGAAATTTGATACATTATCAATTGATAGATTGAATTAAGTACATTCCTCTGGTTTATATCACCCTTCCTCGATTATCAGTGTTCTTCTTCCATGCGAATGTGCTCAGACTGATATCTTTTCAATTCTTTCTTCTTTACTTCGTTTCTGATCTTAAACAATATCGTGAATAGTGGCTGCCTAGTTGAAAACGCATAGATAAATTAGCGCGCTAAATCTTCCTCTGAAATCTTTCCTTTTAGTTCTCTGCAGATCGCGTCTCATCTTGCCACTAGACTTCGCAGATTTTCATTTTCTCTTTTCCTTAACGAGAGCAGTGCTACTATTTCTGGTTTGCATGGTTCGCTTCTTGCACATTTGTTTATTAGTTTGGGTTGCAACCCGGTTGTCTTTTCTAATTATTTGGGTATTGTTTCCTCTCCTTCCGGCCACCATCCATTGCTACATTAGATATTCTCTTTCTCTGAATTCCCTCTTGATATTCTCCATGTTCTCTTTAAGTCTTCTCGTTCGTTTTTTCCCCTCTCCCCTTATTATCTCGCCGGTAGTCGCCACATCCTTCAACTATCTTTTTCGGAGCAAATTCTCCTCTTTGTGATAAAGTGCCATCTTTTAATTGTGACAAATGCACTACTCCTCTCTTGCTTCCTTTTTAAATGATTGTTCTTAATTATAAGATTCTCATTTTGTCTTCCAACCTTATGTGTTCCTTCACTAGGTCTTCCTTCTTTTGTCTTTCTTGGTAGATTTCCTCCTTCAATCGCTCCATTTCTTCTTATTTGTAAGCATTTTCCCCTTTACCTAGAGAATTAGGCAATTCAACGCTTTCATCAGTCTCTTGTTTCAACGCCCTTTTACGCTTAGAAGTGTTTATCTTTTCTCCTTCTCGCGAGGCTCGTTTTTCTTTAACGAAAGGGGTTTCTTTCTCACTTCTCGCTGCCTCGCTTCCTTCAGCCTCTTTTCCTTTCTTTGCCTTTCCACTTTTCTTTACCTCAGCTGGACCTCCCTTTTCTGGAGTCATCTCGTGTTCCTTCTCACCATCACTCGTCATTTTTTCCTCCTCGTCTAAGTCCCTCTTTGTTGCGTCCAACTCTTCACATGTCCCGATTGTTAATACCATTAGTTGCTCCGCTCTTCTTTCTTCGCACGCCTTCTTCCGTTGATCGATTTTATTTCTTTGTTTCTCCTCATAATTATGGACGTCCTTCTTGATGCAATCTTGCGCGTCCAGGAGATCTCCCTTTATCTCGCCAATCGCACTTGGCATGGGAAATCGTATTGCCTGATGATATGTAGATGCAATCCCTTTATCCCGTGTATCCATGGTCTCCCTATGAGAGCATTGTAAGGTGAGTCTATGTTTATCACGCAGACTGTGACTTTCTTTTCCAACTCGCCAGCGAAAAGTTTTACAACTAGTTCTCCTTTCGGCTTAGATGCAACTTCATTAAACCTATATATGTTGTACATGGATGGCACGAGATCCGAGTCCTTGTACCCCATGTTTCTAAAGGTATGATAAAAGTGTATATCGACCGATCTCCCCGTATCTACCAAAATTTTGTCAATCGCCCATATTTTCTTTTTTTCGGCTTGATCTTCTTCCCACTTTGAGTACTTCCCAAAATTCAGGGTTACAACCAAGGGGTTTGTGTGAGAATTTATTTCTCCTTTCTGCAATTCCTCTAATGGTTCTCTTGTTGTAACGCTGAATATTTCGTTTCCTTCAAAGTCCCTTTTAAGTATGTTGTCATGGAAATTTTGATGTTCTTCGCTGCATGTATTATCGTATTACAGTTTGGCTTTTGTGCTCCCCGATCTATTTCAATTCGGTATATCTGCTGATTATCACGAAGTGGTGGTGGTGGTGGTTGTGGCGGCACATAGCCTTCCAGAAAATGTGTGAGTTTTCCCTGCTCTATCAGACGAAGTATAATTCGTCGAATGTTTCGACATTCTTTCGTGTGGTGCCCATGAAAACGATGATATTTGCAGAACTCGTGACTTCTGTTCCTGGGGGTGGATCTCTTCCCAAATTGGGTGGTGGTGGGATCTCCTCTGTTAACATTATTTCCTCCCATAACTTTTCCACAGTCGTGTTAAGCCTAGGGAGCTTTAAATCATCGAAATCTGGTGCATTTGGTCTCCGCTCTCCAAATCTAGGCCCTTGATTATTCCTTTGTTGATACCCTGTATTGTAACTTCGTGGCTCGTAATTCCTTCGTATTGACTCCTCATACCTTTGTTGATCGATCCATTCTTGATCTCCACTTGATACAGTTACAAGCTTCGCTGGGACTGGAGTTGAAGTTTCAAGTGCTGCACAGCACTCTCAGATCTGCTGAATATTCTTGGTAGCATTGGTAGCACGCATTTCTCCGGGATGTCCACGTACATTATCTCATAGGTAAATGGAGATTTATCGGCCTCTTTTATTGCCTCCGCCAGCTGCACTCTGCTGCCTCTTCGCGAATTGTTTATTAGTGTTCTCATTTCTCGCAGCTCATCCAAGACTTCCTGGTTCAGGTTCCCTCCGATTCTATCCCAACGGTATCCTCTCATAATACCGAGCCTTCCTTCACCATGCCTCCTTTCTTCTTCATCCTTCCGGTTGAATTTGCATTGTCTTTCATCTTCTCTTCTCCTCTCATTTCCTCGGGCCTCCGTCTTTCTTCGTACCTCCGCCTTTGATCTTCCCAGCTTGATATTTCCAATGCTCTTCTCAAATTTCTTTTTTCACTGCTTTCTCTTCGTCGCTTTCTTCTTCGCTCTCCTCCGTCGTCCTCGTGGTTGTATCTTCCTCCTCGTAACTCCTTTTCTCCTGATGATATCGTGTCCACCTATGAATCCGTGGCTTCGGCTGCTGCTTCCTCATTCAGCTGGCAATTCTACAACACCAACCTGGCGTTTTGTCTCGTCAATCGGGCATGTTGCTCTGCTAGATCCCTGTCTTGTTCCCTCTCAAGGCGGAGCGTCTCCCTTAGCTGTTCCAACGTCATGTCTTCTTCACCAATATTCTCCTCCATTTCCTCGCGAGTCATCTCTTCTCCTGCGACGGTTTCCGTGTCGGAAATGCGTACAGATCCCTCTCTAAAATTATCTTCGTTGGCCTCCTCAGTCCGCCGCTGGTTCACGCCCTTCCTTTCTCCTGCAGCCGGTGTTCCTGCTCTTTCCATTATTCCTCCTTTTTTGACATCCAATCGTTTGCTCCTCCTCGTCGCTATCATGTGTGCCGCTCGATATGGTGTTTTAGTCATCGACTTATCCTAGTTTCAATATCGTCTATCCTTTAAACCCTAGTCTTAAAAGGGACGTCTCACTAAGATCTCTCTCTCCTACAACTTCAGCTTCTCTCCACTCCTTAGATGAGGATGAATCCCAAATCTAAGTTCCCTGTTTCTGGACGCCAAAATGTGACTACTGGAAACCCAGTAGCATACCCACAATGATAGTAACCAAGATCTATGACATACTAAGTAATATAAAGACTGAAATCTTTATTGATGAATCATTCAAAGTGACAAAGATACAAGTTCTTGAATACAAGTGAACCTTAATCTCACTCTAGGCTTAGCTCTCTCACTCCCCAAAATCCGTTCCCACATACATTACCCATGGACCTCTACTTATAGGCCATCTGACCCTAATGGAACAAAACTCATTTTATCTCGTCACGTTCTCGCAGTAGTGCTTTACACTTCGCGCAGACCGTTTTCCATAAAGTTTTTCACCTTCTTTTGCTAACTTCACATGGGCTTGTCGGGACACCTGTCTCTTTCTTTTTCCATAATTTGTCTATCTCGTTGCTAGTTTTTTCAGCCAAATAATCTTACTTCGTCCCTTACGGCTTCGTCCTTGATGTCTTGTTGGATACTTCAACTTGGTGAGAGTCTCCTCGCTTCCGCACACACTCTTTTTGTACTTCGCAAGGTCGATCGACGTAGAGATAATTCTGACATTTGAATTGACAAGTTTCTGACTGGGATTTTTTAGTGAGATTTTCTATCCCTTTATATCCGACACGTGGCGAACTTATTTCAAGTACCTACAATTGCTATCCCCAGACACCTTCTATGTAGCTTATCTTGTGATAAAGTTAACAGATGATGCTTATGGATTTGATGATTGCGAACCTGTAAAGGCCAAAGTCGAAGTCCTTGGACGAGCTGATGGTGACACTAATGCGTATAGAAAAGAGAGACTTATCTACTTATGTGCTGGCGATGAAGATTCTCCGCCAGATCCTTCGGAGACTGAATATTTTCACGGGAGAAAGCATACGGATGGATGGAGGTTGAGATGGGTCATTTCTATAACGGAGGAGGATTCAACGAGGGCGGGGAGGTGCATATGTTTGTGCTTGAGACTGAGAGGGGAGTACCCAAGACCGGCCTTATTGTCGAAGGTATGGAACTTAGACCCAAATAGTCATTCTAACACAGATCCGAATGAGCTCAGATCTAGCAGAAGCAGGAGTAGGAGGGCAGAGGTACCATAGGAGGAAGAATATCTGCACCATCATTTACTTATGCTTCAACATCTCAAGCATCTACTGAATTAATAGGAGGCCGAGGACTTGTTCAACAAACATATGGAAGCCCTTTATGATGAGGAAATGTATTTCTGCCGTCATAACAGAATGTCCTACAAAATTAAGTTTTTCAAAGTTCACCAATTTTAGATCATTTCTTTTCCTTCAAATTAAATCTCTGCAATTTGAGAGTTCTTAACTGTTATATCTCTAAAAAATTGAAATAAATTCAGGAAAAATTGATCAGAAAATCGGATTAAACTCGTTTGTAGAAGAAAAGGTAACGGGTCAAGTTCAATATGTGGATGTGTATATTGGAGTCTACAGCACATGTGGCTAGCCTTTTCTTTTAGAGATATTTGTAAAAGGGTCATATATTTATGGTCTAATTAGGGTCTGGGTCCAAAAACATGCCGTTGATGCGTGAGGGTCGTAAACTAACATTGATCGTTTGATTTTTTACCTTAATGCCCTTATAAAGTTATTAAAGGACACATTATCCTACCACCACTCAAAATTTAATCCGCTTTACAATCGACCTGATCATATTGCAGTGATGAAATTGGAAAGGGAATAGTAATTCCCGTCTCAGAACAAACGACAAAGACCTTGCTGTCATACGTTTAGAAAACCTAATGATGCTTCGGAAAAAAAGAGAAAAAAAAAAACCTAATTAATCTATTTCATGTATGAGAACTACCAACAAACAATTTGCAATGAACTAGATTAAATTTCCAAATGTAACAAAAATTGAAGAACCGAAGTTAGAGGAAAATATTTAAAGGTAATCACTAATCAGTATAGTAAGATTTGGGATGGGTATGTAGATTATGATCTACTGATATTAAACTTGAAACAAATGTTAGGTGATCGATTAACCCTAGAAGATTTTACAGAAAGTGTAATGTTCGAAGAACGTACTAATTAAAATTCATGAAAACAGATTTAGCGGTGAGACACCTGTTTATTGGATTTGTTGACGAAATCCTCCAATGTTGTTTGAGATTCTCCAAAGCATAAAAAACGCTCATAATTGACTGCGAGGGTATTAAAATACTAATTCAGTAAGAGATCCCAATATGACGTTTCTTTGCATGTCCTGTAACTAAGATACCGAAACAGTCTCCCGACGACGTTTCCTCCATTGACGCATGTATGCATTCCTTCTCTCCCTCCTGTATGATGTTTCCGTTGCGCTCTTGGCTTATGGCATGAATCATGGATAATTTGTACCTTTTGTGCCAAAGTTATTTAGTGCTAAGAAAACGAATTACAGAGAGGATGGTGAAAACCCATTTATGTAGCAACAATCACAGCAACACGGAAATGACAATAAGGAAGTTAAAGATGGAACCGTAATCATTCCAATTTTTTATAAAAATCAACGACAGCAAACTCACTGCTCGCCTTACTAGAACTAACTCGCGGCTTGGCTAATTAAATGATTGAAGATTCACTTATAATATCAAAGAATAAACCCAGAACTTTTTAACAAAGTTAATTATACAAACCCTAGTGAGACTAACCTAAAATTAAGAAAACCATGTGCTCCTTTTCACGGAAATAAGCAAGTAATTCATCAACATCTCATCCACAACCTATAAGATCAAATCAAAATAGTTAAATCACCTTACCTAGGGATTCTTCTTTTTTCCTCTTTCTCCCGCTCGAACAGAACAAAGAAAACTTCGTTCTTCTACCCAAGAAATTTGGATTTTACTACATTCTTTCTTACCCTGGCTTGGCTTCTTAATTCTTACCCTAGCTTGGCTATTGGTTAACCGGAGTTCAACTAAAATTGGCCATCATTTACTACCTATGTGGATAAGTTTTCTTTTATCAGGGGTGGCTCAAGCCAGGGGAGGTCTGTGCATACTTCCGCCCCTGCTGGTCTTGTTGTTTGAAGATTGAACAAAAATTGAAGCCAAATGTCATCTGTTTTCAGTTTTTTAATACCTCACGTATGATCCATGGGTGCCACAAAGGTGACGTTCACGCCATTTAAAAAGTCAAGTCACGGTTAAATTAACGGTCAACGGTTAGTCTGCGACCCTTATCCATCAATGGCATGTTTTCCGACCCTTTTACAAAATAACTCTTTCTTTTATAAAAAGATAAAAGGAAAATAAAACTTAGAGAATGAATTCAGCGAGACATGATAGGCCGTGAATTCAAGCAGCAGATAATAAACATACGACTATATGATAAGGTCCATGATATAATTAAGCCGCGCATACTTTAAAGATAGTTCATATATACAGAATTACAAAGTACATCGGTCGTTTGAAACAATACACAATACCGAAGTAGGGAATACAAATAATTCAAGTAACACAGTTGCACAAGACGTAGAACTTGAAAATTCGAAGGTGGTTTGAAGTTTTAACTCATGATCGATCCAATAGGTGGTTTTAAACAAGTCAGCACTATCGTAGGCAATAACATCATCCAGGAAAGCGATTTGTCATATTGCAATTATTTACAAGTATTTTCGAACTGATGGCTTTCTGAAGCTGCAAAGGTTACATCAGCAGCTTGTGCATCTGTGTTATAGGTATCCGTCGATGGTGCACAGTCCTGTGTGTTGGAAAATTGACATTAAAACAGGGTGAAGAAAAGAATGTTGTATTAGGGTTCAAGGCTCTAATGAAAGATTCTTTTCGACAATTATTAGACCCTTTCCCAATTGAATTGGCGAGTACAAACAGGTCAATGAATATCGCCGTCAGGATACTTGAAGCTCCACAACAGTGTTGGATTCAAAGCTTGTACGACCTTGATCCAACCAAGAACACACTGGTTTGTTTCTGATTGTAGTTGCAAGAAATCCTACAACACACCCCTTATAATATTTTCTAGATCTAAGTCTATTTCACAATCAAAATAAAGATTAAAGTGCTAAAATTATAAAGAGACAAAGGATTTTTACATGGTTCGATCATTGTGATCTACATCCATGGTTCTTCACTAGTGATTATTGTAATTACATGAATATTACATTTAAAACCTCCATTAATAAGTATTTGGAGCTCTAAGAAGAAGGAGATAATAATAATAATACAAATTATGTTTTCTCTCTCTTTGACTTTCTCTTTATATAGGTATTTACATAGTGGATGACAGCTAACATGTAGTGGGGTACAGCTAATGAAGCCCATATTTTCGGATCTTGGTGTGCATTACTCTTGCACACTCATGCTACGTCTCTCACACACTCATATGGGATATGTGATATTTTGTCCCTACATTTTGCCTCTTTTTTCTTGAATATTGCTCGAAGAGCGATTTTCTAGAAAAAAATCCGTTGGTGTAGTTGTTGGAGCGGGATACCTGTTGTTGGAGTAGCCTTTGATCTTTGTTGATGAAGGAACTATGCCAAAGAATAATTTTCTTGAAAAGTACGTACTTGCCTCTATTCTTTTGTGAAGTTCTGAATCTTTGAGAAGTATATGAAGTATCATTTCTTGAAGTATGTGAAGTATGAAATAACCTTGAAGAAGTATAAGAAGTACTAATCCTCGAAATATAAGAAGTATTGCGAATCAATCATGCGAAATTATTGCTCCATGTTCTCTGCCTCATATTATGTTAGCTTTCATGTGATTTGTTGTTGATGTCAATCTCTCGCTAGAAGTATATGAGCTGCTTTACTAATCGCTGGATCTTAGTTATGCGAAAATATCGCATAAATTGTTGAGTCTGTAATGGGCTTGGTGAATTGGGCTTGCTGGTTATTCATTTCTTCTTCGCGCTGGTATTTGGAAAGATTGACTTAAACGAAGTAAACATATGTATGAAGTAAGCAAACATCTGTGAAGTGTGCAACGTATTCGTGCTGCAAATGTTCGCAAGGTAAACGTCTGTGAAGGAAATGTTTACGATATAAATATGGAGACTCGAACCCGAGTACTACAACTCGTTCTGCCTAAGCTTGACCAACTGTACTGACTCACTTGTATGAAATAACTAAACGTATGCGAATTTTATTCTTATTTTTGCCTGTAGTAAAAATCGTAAAAAGTATGCAGATGGTGGTGGTGGGATTTGAACACACGACCATGATCACACACTTTGCTTCTTTAACCAACTGTTCAATACCTCTGTGTCAGATTTTCGCGTAACGTTTTTTACTTGTTCTCATATTCGCCCTTGGAATTTTGTTGAAAATGTGCCTAAAATACCACGCTTAGAAAGAATCGAACTCGCGACCTATAGATTTCCCTCTCCAATTCGAACCATCCGTTCTAGTATTGACTTATGACAAAACCGCAGCGTCTACCTCATACGTACACTTCGCCCTTCCTTAATTTCCTTCAAAGATTATAACCGAGAAAATAAAGAACAAAAATGTTTTCTTGGTAATCCATAGTTGCCTCTGTCCTTTATCAGTGAGGGGAGAATCCTTGATATTATTCCATAAAATTTTGGAAAACACTTGAACGATTATAATATTTATGTGATTGTTATGCCATGAAATGTGAATGTGATGCTTATGCCATGAATGTGTATGATATGCTTATGCCATGAATGTTTATGCGATGCTTATATGATGAGAATATTTATCTATTGTTGATGCAATGTATAGATAATGTTGGTGTTACTTAGCTTATTTTGCCTCTTCAATGTTTATGTCACTTCAAATTGCTTCCATTCTTCATTTCTTCATTCATCTTCGCGCACTTATTGTTTCTCGCATACTCTTGCTTGTGTTTCATCTTTCTCACCTTTGTTCTTTGTCCATCTTTAGCTCATTGTATTGCATTGTATTGTTTCTTCTCTTCCTTATTCCTGCACTATTAGAATCGCACAATAATAATATAATCATAATACATAGGTCTTTGTGTTTCTAGTGTGGTCTTATTTCGCCTCTCTATGTAGAGGTCTTATTTTGCCTCTATTTGGTCGGGAGGCAAAATCGCAGGCGGTCTTTACCCTTTCAAGTAATGACCCATTGATCTTGCCTTATCATCTCTTGTATTTTTGCATCTGCAGGATGTTTTTCATACGACAATGTGATGGGCCTAGATACCCCCGTGAGTAGAAGCCCCATGACATTGCCGTCTTTTTACACAATTCAGCTCCCTAATGGAGGGTGTCGTCCTTATCTTCCCCCTGGTTTCCTTTTCAAGGAACCTTACCTCTACCGGGTTAAGGTTGGCTCCTCCCATCTGGTAATACAACAACCAGTTGATTGCGCAATCTCTTATCCCTCCACCGATGAGGTTTATGGTTACGAGACCGCACCCTAAGTAGGGTTTCTTCGGACAGTGTGCATCATAGTCAGGACTTGTCAAGAGTGTCAAGGTACGCTCCAGACGCCTCGGGCACTCTTGACTCAACCGTGTACCTCGGCGCCCTGATCGAGTTTTTGCACTCCTTAGGAAAGATCTTATTACCCCAATCTTTCGATTTAGGTGTCTCTCCTGGATGGGCATTTTCGTTTTTCTCACCCCAAATCTCCATGACTCAAGTTCCAGGGTCGATGTATCTTTCCCTTGAGTCATGGTTACCAGGTTTTCCCCGATTATGACTGCGATAGGTCTTACTTTTTGCCTCTTGCATCTATGCGAACTAGGTTGCACGCCACATTCGGATGCCTAGCCTCCCTAGTTAGAGTTTTTATTTCTGTTGCCTTCTATTAAGGTCTTACTGTTGCCTTTTTCTTCTTTGCTTTTCTTTCTTCTTGTTGTAATACTCTATTTCTCTTGATGTGAATTCCTCTTGGTGCGTATATATCGCCTTTGATTAAGATAGTTATAGCCTTGGCCCCTTTTCTTCATAGTATGCTTCATCCGATGATTATCCTTGTTTGTTGTAATTGGGATGATAATCTTTGTTGGTGTTGAACTAATTTGAGCAACCTTGGTGGAATGATTTTGATTATCCTTGTTTGTTGTAATTGGGATGATAACCTTTGTTGTTGTTGAACTAATTTGAGCAACCTTGGTGGAATGATTTTTTTAAAAAATCTGCAAAAGCATATGCTGGAGGTGGGACTCGAACTCGAGATCTATAGCTTACACTTTCCACTCTTTGACCATCTATGCGTCATTCTTTGTGCAAAATGATTGCACATTTGTTGAAACTTGACATGTTTTGTGCGAAATTAGAACAATTTTTTGAAACTTGGCCTCCTCTGCTGTGCGAGTGGAGATTCGAACATGCTACTTCAAATTTCTTCCCTTCACATCTGACAAACTGTGCAGCTTCGTGCATGTGAAATAGAAAGCATTGCTGCTTTCTTATTCTTATCTTCTCCTTTGGAAGTTGAGGAAAATATGTAAAAAAAGTATGAGTGATGGGAGAGTCGACCTCGCGTCCTCAAGTTCATATTCCCCTCTCTTAGCCATCTGTGCTGCATCTTGTTTGTGTTGGTGCGGTAAGATTCGCGTAACTTATTCTTTTGTAATCGCTCTTTGCATAACCACCAGCAGTTTGCTTCATCTTCGTTCCTTCCTGTACAATCTGATCAATCCTGTCTGTTGGGAGTTTGTGCGTGAAGCAATGCTTCCATCGTCGTTGGGTCATTGTGTTTTGTTCTTTTATCTGCTGCTTGATACAGAATGGTCCATCTCCTTGAATTCGTATTTTTGCTGCTTTCGTTGAGCTTTATTAATCTGTTTGTGGTCGAACCTCTGGTAATATGCTTCTTTAAATTCATCACTTAGTCTACAGTTCAAAGTTTATACACGTTCTGAGATCCATCTGTTCTATTAATCAGAATCATAGTTTGGATTGCATTGAGTTGATTGATCCGAACGTTCTCGAGCTCTCTCTGTTGTTCCAATTTCTTCTCCTGAGTTGCCGATGAAATGAACTTCGCAGACCCTCCTTCTTCCTTAGTCCCCTATGCTTTCGTTTTTGTCTATTCCTGTGCGTTTTCTTCGCACTAATTATTTAATGAAGGTTCCTTCTTTGTACTTTCTTCTTCTATGCGTCAAATTCGCATAACCTGTCCACTATTCTTTTTCTTCCCTGCGTCTTAGCATGTTGTGAAATTCGCACGGGCGTTGTTGGTCGAACTTCTTTTGGTCCCTCTTCGTTCTTTCCCTTCCTTTCTTTTGGTCCAGATTTGCTTCCCAAATTCTTTATCTTTGGACTACAAGTCTCTGTTGCTTTTCCAATCTCCGTTGGAGAGAATTTGATCTTTTCCTTCATCTGTATTCGTTGTCTTGCTATTGAAGATGTAATATACTCCGCGCTGCATAAAGATCTGAGAAATTCGCAGAGACATTTTGTATTCGCCTGCAATGTACTTCCCTTTATTATGTACACCGTTGTAATATTCTTGTGTTCGTATGTGAAGAATGGATTTCTGCTGGTCTTGAGTTTGTTCCTTAGTTCCGCTCATGATTTTTTGTTGCTTTTCGTCCTGCAAACCTGCATAGAATGTATATTCTTTCTCTATGTAAACTTGCATTCTATATAAATGTTTGTGACTGCACTTTGCTCGAGCATCTTTGAGTATATGAATTCCTGTCTTCCTTCTTTTTTTTTGATGACCGGTGGTTGTTATTTATTTTGCATGGGACCTTTTCCTCCACGAGCTAATTGGTTTGAATATAATGGATTGAGCTGTCTTGTCCTATTCGTCTTCCTTCTCAGCTGCTAATTGAATCTGCATCGGTTGATCTGCTACTCTGATCTCACTTGTGTCCCTGTAACTCATTAGTCAAGTTAGTGATGGGATGTTTTCCTTATACATTGATTTCTTATTGTTGGATATTATCGCCCTTCTATCATCTTCGCATGGTTTGCTTGCTTTTCATCGTGTACTGCTTTCTTTCGCATTTGTAGATTTATCTTTCTTTTGTATTTCTCTCTTTACTGGATCTGTTTTTGGAGACTAACTTCTTCGCGCTGCTGATGATGATCCTCGCTTCATGCTACTCTCTTCTTTGCCATTAATTCCTCACTCTTGGAAAGGATGTCACCGCTTTAACCTAGTACATCGGCTTTGTTTTTCTTTGTCTTTCACCTATAATATTACCTCTCCTGTAGAATTGTATATAAAAAAAAATAGTATTTTAACTACCTTTCTTTGTTTGGATTTTCTAGAATTTCGCCGTCTGTCTTCGCATGGAGCTAGTACAGGTTAATCTTGACCCATATCATTGTTTCGTCTATTGAATCTGAAGTGATCCTCGTAAGCTTTTCCTTGCTTTTGGTTGTTTACGTATATGAAGCTTGTCTTCGCATGAGAATTCATTTTCACCTAAGTTGTTGACTTCGCTCAGACCACTTTTCGTTCTTGAGTTTCCCTGTCTTATGCAGTGTCTTAGAAAGGCTAGTTGAACTTGCACGAAGGCCTGGCTGGTATTTCACCTCCTTCAAAGGATCTGTTATCGCGCTGTGTTGAACTCGAATTCTCTTGTGCGAACTTGTCGCACTCTTCAGTCCCCTACCTTTTTGCTTAATCCTCTTGTTCGATTTTCGTCCCACTTGATATCTTCTTTCTTTCTTGTATCCTCATCGTGTCTCTTTTCGCCTAAATCCTTATAACGCTGTAATGAGATTTTCGTCACACCTGCAGTGAATAGTATTGAACCTACTATTCCTGTTGCTAGAAATTCATTCATCCTTCGGTGTAAATCTATAATCAAAATTCGTTTTAATCCAAGATATCAACATAAAATCATTTCTTGTGAAAAGTTTTTGGTGGTTAGAAAACATTTTCCCGAAGGAAGTTTTACTCAAAATCTCCCAGATCTAGATTTTTGGATATATAATTAGGTTGTTCTTGTATATACCCCTTAATTTACTAACGGTACCCCTTTATCTCTGTACCCCTTAATTTTATCTTCCTACCCCATCAAAAATATAAGTTGTTTATACCCTTACGTCAAGAAGAGAGAAACAAATATAATCAATCATCATTGTCTAGCAATCCCTAAATCTCTCTTCTGTTTTATAAAGAGTAAGTCTTTGATTGATGACAGTTATTATAAGAAGAAAGAAATTCTTAATCCCTAAATCTTTATCTTTTTCATAATTTTTTTTTATGATGGATGATCATATATTTTTTTGATCGGTTTGATAATCTATATTAGGAGTTTTCCTCTTTCTATCTCTCTCAATCGTTTTCTAGTAATAATCAGAGTTTTCGAATTAGACATTCAAAGTGGATGTGATGATGTGTTCCAAAACTTACAAGCTATAGTGAGACTAACAAGAAAAAAAGAAATTGAGGGTTGTTTGGTTTTGTTTTAATGGAGTTGTCAGTAACAAGAACACAAGTTATTATGTGTTGAGATTGCAATATGAAAGACCTTTTGATCGATTATTTCATTTTTAGATCGGTTTATTCCATTTATTTGGGTTGATTTTCCTATACCTATGCAATCTCATCAAAAAACAAACATGATTTAATGGGGTGATTAATGACCTACACAATATTTAAGAAGAAAGATACAAAAGATTTTCTCTGTTATTTAAAGAATTATTCTATTTCCGAAATTTACGGTAATATTAATAAATTTTTCATTTTACAAGAAAGGATATGTATATAAAAGATTTCGACAAAGTCTAATTTCTTTTGTATTAACTGAACTTTATTTAGTTATTCTAGTTAAGGGGGTATTGTTAGTAAATCTTGGGGGTACAAATAGGAATGCCGTATAATTATAGAGATATAAAAGATTTTTTCTTGTTTAAACAATTAACTGATGATGATTCATTAATTTTCACTATTGTTATGCTTTCTTCCTTTATGATTTTTGATGCGGCTCTAACATTTGTATCTTGTTAACTGCTGATGGTATTGGTTATTGAAAATGTGATTTCTTCCTTGAAATTTCCACTTTCGCCCTTAATCCTTGAAGATTCAGTGAGATTTGTGACCAATGATACCTAATCTCTTTGATTTCCTTCAATCCAACAAGAATCAGGTAGTATTTCTAGCGCCAAAATGTAGTTGCAGGAAATCCTACAACACCGCCCTTATAATATTTTCTAGATCTAAGTCTATTTCACAATCAAAATAAAGATTAAAGTGTTGAAATCATAAAGAGACACAAAGGATTTTTACATGGTCTGATCATTGTGATCTACATCCATGGTTCTTCACTAGTGATTGTTGTAATTACATGAATATTACATTTAGAACCTCCATTAATGAGTATTTGGAGTTCTAAGTTGGTAAAGGAAGAAGAAGGAGATAATAATAATACAAATTCTGTTTTCTCTTTCTTTGACTTTCTCTTTATATAGTGTTTACATATTGGATGACAACTAACATGTAGTGGGGTATAGCTAATGAAGCCCCTATTTTCAGATCTTGGCGTGCGTTACTCTTGCATACTCATGCTACGTCTCTCGCACACTCATATGGGCTATGCGATATTTTGTCCCTACACTGATGAAGCTTGTAAGAAAGAAAACAGAGAGAGTTGAGATATCTGTTGAATGAAAAACAAGTCTCCTATTTAAAGAGGAAATCACACCTTTTGGAGATCACTCTTCATCTCTACAGGCATCTTTTCAGAGTGAACAGACGCGTCTCTTCCTACAATGCATCCATTGGTGAAACGATATACCATCTCTGACAAACCACATTTATAAGAGAAAAACCAAAAGAAATATAAGAAAATGAAACGATTTAATTGAATCGAGTAAGATTTCCATATACTTACGTGAAAAAGCTGCAGTGATAATCAACACAAGGAATAGACACTTGAGGAAAATATTGATGGTCTTGGCCATAACTGCTTCAACGATTATTATATCTTCTTCGTTGTTTCTCGGTATTGTTTCTTGAATGATTTTGATGTGGATGACGAATCAACTTAAAAACCTATATTAATAGTAGGCGTACGATGAAAATAATATACTTTAAAAAAAAGTAGCGACTAGTCGTGTTTCCGTTGTGGAAACCTTTAAATTGATTATGCTCTAGCTATACTGTACAACCATTCACTTCAAAAAGAGAGTGATTTCTACGAAACAGCTCCAACGTGATCCCGAGTCACAATAAACGCCAGAAAATCCGCCTACACAACTGCCTTAAACACCGATCTAACCCGAAGATTGTTAATTAATTAAATCGTTTCAACCCTCCTAAAACAAAAGAACAAAAGAAGATCTTCCCAAAATCATTTCTAATATATAGCTTCTTAGCAACTCGCCATCAACATAACAGATTTCCATGTGCACGATTTCAATTTTTGGAATTTCATCCTCCTTCCATGTCTTATTGGCATTTGGTTCATATATATATATATATATATACACAGCATGTTCGGATATTTCTTACTTCTCGAGAAGCAAAAGATTTTGCTCTTTTTTCTCTATAGTGCAGATGTTATTATGTAATTGTAATCTACAAACTAACTTCTGACTATTTTTAGTTAATAAAGTCGAATAGTAACTTCTAAAAGTTCTCCAAACACCTAAAATTTTTACAAGATTGGTCAATTAATCCAATAACAACAATTCTTGAGTGAAAAAGACATGTAAAATTTGATAATGTTTAAATGGACGAGAATGTAAAAATATCAAGGATATAAACGGTTTCATCCTACCCATTTTTCAAATACTTTTTCTTATTTTTAATTTTCATCAGGATGCATCTATTTTAATCCTCGCTCTTTTTTAAGTTTAAGCCAGGATGAATCCACTTTCATTCTTGCTATTTTTTTGTTATCCATTTCACCATACTAATTTTTACTCGTCTATTAGAACCATGTTTTAAAAATACGGACAATGGATCATTTGGCCAAATATTTTTAAAACATGGTTCAAATGGACGAGTAAAAATTATTATGGGTGAAATGGACACCAAAAAAATAGCAAGGATGAAACTGGATTCATCCTGACTTAAACTTAAAAAATAGCAAGGATGAAACTGGATGCATTCTGATTTAAAATAAAAATAAGATAAAGTATTTAAAAATGGGTAGGATGAAACTGTTTACATCCTGACTATTTTTATATTTTTATCCATTTAAACAGTATCAAAATCTAAATGTTCTTTTCACCCAGAAATTGTTGAGTTTGGCCTTTTCAACCAATTTTGTGTTAAAAATACTTGGACAAATGATTCATTTTCCGTTAAATTTTTAGAAAACATAGAAAATGGCGTGTATAAAAATACCGGTATTAGTTTATTTATATTTTTGGGAGCCTCCTTGAAAGAAAAAAAAACCTGTTCGGGAGCCGAGCAGAATTTGGTTATGTGTTGGGCACAAACAAACAAAAAAAATAGTCCTATAATATATCTTGCTAAATGAACGTGTAATACATGCGTTTGAGTGGCCTTTAAGTAAAGTATTGACTATAACAAATAGTGTGAGAAAGAAAATTTTCGACTAAGTTTTGTAGATGTTATCGATCTCTCTGTAATAGCACTTTGGATCTTCTTTTTTCCTGAAATCGGTAATTCTACTCCCTTTGATCTTTAGTGTTTGCTTAAGTCTTATACTCCCTCCGTCCCACTCCTAAGTGACCTATTTGATTTTAGATTTTGTCCCAATGATAAGTGACATATATCACTAAACAATGAGATATTCCGGAATTATCCTTTTAGTTAATTATAAATAATATATGAAATATGTATAATTTGATAGGCATGTTTATATTCGTTACGTAGGTGTTTTAAAATGCTTTTCAATTGTATGAAATTTGCGAACATCCGTGGAGTATTTTGAGAGATAAACCATTTTTAAATTTCACTAGTTATTATTCATAAGGGTATAATTGTAAAAAATGATTAAAAATACTATTTTCCTTGCTTGCCTTAAAAATTGTGCAAATTTCAAATAGGTCACTTAGGAGTGGGACGGATGGAGTATACTGGATCATAATTATACTGTTTTATTGTTAAAATTTATATTTCCATAGGTGGATCATAATTATAATGAAGTCCAAGTTTTCACTCCCGATATACCCAAAGTTTTTACTCCCGAGGAAATACAAAACAAACTCGATTGCAGTAGAGCTTGGCAACACCAGCCAATTAGGAAAGAAAGAAAAACATATATATCTCATGACTGCATCCAGTTATGAAGGACAATATCTAATGAAAAGCCATTAAAAATGGCATCCCTTTGCGCACCTATTCAAAATCAAAATCTTCACAATATTTATAATTGAATCTGAAGTCTTATACTCTCCATTAATGTGTCTTGCATTTCTTTCAATCCATACGTCTACAGGATAGCAAATGGGTATATATCCCAAATTATCTTGCTAACCGAGATAACATCACCTTTCTCCTTTCTCCATTCCCATTTAGTGTGTCTGACCCACTCATGAAAAACCCACTGCAGATTATAATATCTCAAAAATAATAATGTTATACTGACCTTGTGCTCTCACAATGAAGAAAAATGTGATGATTTGATTAAGCCGTTTTTTACAAAGAAGACACTCATTTATTATTATAATATCCCTGAAAGAATCCATGGTAGGAGCAGTCTCATAACAGAGCATCCAAATTAAAAATACTAGTTTCTATGAGATATATGCATTTGTATGGAAACATAATAAGCTCATCTTCTTCTAATGACTTGTAATATTCTTCCACAGAGAAACCTTTACCTCCCGCTTGCAAATTCTTTGATCATTCCAATTCTTGGTGTTGATAACTGAAGTAGATTGAGAAGATGAAAAACCTCCTTGATTTTTTCTTTTAATCAAGAACCTAGCTACTAAAAGCGAAATCCCAATTATTTTAATCGTCCACAGTTAACATTTCTTGGATGGTAGCATCTTTTTCTTACTGACTTTGAAACAAAGATCTTGGAGTTTGTCCACTCAATCAACAATCTTTTTAAAATAGACATATGTCCCTGCCATTCACCTGAATTATCGAATTTTGTTCCACACATGAGACACTATTTAATATATCATCCCACAAGATCTTTCCAACTGGTTTAGTGTAAGGATTTGGATAAAATGCTCTCGAGTTACCACCAAATTTGTGGTTTATTATTTTTCTCCGTAATGTCTTTTCTTCCTTTCTATAACGCCAAATCCACTTTGCATGTAAAGATTTCTTCATCAGCCTCAATTTTCTGATTCAAAACCCTCATCTTTCTTTAGGTAAATTCACTATGGTCCAAATCACTCAATTTTTCTTCACTTTCTTGGCAGACGATCCCTAAAAAAAATGCCGTATCATTTTCTCCATTTACTTCTCTACAGAAGATGGAATATGGAACATAGACGAGTAGTATACCGGCAGACTTGAAAGTACATGTGTAATTAACATCAACCTACCCCCTTTTGAAAGATATCTCCTCCACCATACACACAACTTTTTCTAAAAAAAACTGTAGAATAATATCACAAACTCCAACGGCCTTCGATTAACTTCACAAAGGAATTTCTAGATACTTCATAAGGAAAGAGAATAACCAAAAATGAGTGCACATACAATAGCATTGACAACACTACTAATTGCGGCTAAAACACTCTTCTTGAAATTTACTTTCAAACCTAAAATCTAACAATATGTTATTTTAGATCTTGAAGTTACACCACGTACACTATCAAATCATCCACGAATTGCAGATGACTTATAGCAGGAGCCTTAGCAGCTGGTTTAAACCCCGCAATCAATTGCATACTAGTAGTTTTCTATATCATCACCGAGAGAACTATTCAAACATTATAATAAAAGAAAAGGAGACATCATATCTCCCTATTTGATACCCTTGCTAATAAAGAATAATTAATTACGATTGATAGTCATCGTAAACCTTGTATAATGGAACCATTTTATCCAGTTCCTTCAACAACAAAAAAAAAACAAATCCAAACCTACCGAGAGTGTAGTCGAGATATCCTCAACTGATTTTGTCGAACTCCTTTTCCAAATCAACTTTCACAACAAACCAGGATTGTTGTCTCTCTCTCTTGATTCAATTAGTTCGGAAGCGATGAGCATACTATCCTCAATTTGTCTACTATCTACGAAGGCACCTTGGAATTCTGATATAATAGACAAAAGGACTCGCTTCATTTGTCCAGTAACTTAGAAACAATCTTGTATATGCATGCCTCCAATGAGGCTAATTAGTTTAAAGTTAGACATACTGTTAACACCATTATATTTGGGAATAACTACAATGTTTGTGCAGTTGAGCCTCCAGTGAAGCCTACTAGTTGTCTCGAACTCTTTCATCATAGCCATTAAGTAACATTTGATAATTTTCTATACCTCCTTGAAAAATTCCATGGTGTATCCGTCCAGTCTCGGTGACTTGTTAGCTCCAAAATTCTATATCACTTTTTTCACTTGCTCTCTTCAATAGTGTTTGTACCTAAAAATACTCTTAGGCATTAAACACGATGATTTGATGATGATTATTGAAAATTAGGGCTATAAAACGATAGAAAATAAATAAGAAGACAAGCATTTAACGTGGTTCGGAGGGTGATGCCTATATTCACTGATGAATCCCATAGGGGAGATATTGTATTATATGATAATTACAATAATTATGGTTAGCTAACTTAGGATTCCATGTCCGTTTAGAGTTTAGGATACATGTATTTATATAGTTTATGTCCCTCTGATATAAATTTGATGTTCAAGAAACTTGGGAAACAAGACTTCTGGAAACTTATGGAATTTTCCTTCGCGGGCTTGATTTGCGGGCTTTTCGTCTATTTTATAGACGGTGCAAACATCGCCCCCTTTTAACCTCCAACTTGTTAATGGTTAAGAATTTCTTTTTTCTTCTGCGTTGACCATCGATGAAGTAACTCGCCCCAAAGCGTGAGTATATCATAAAGACGCACCCAACTATGATAACCTGCAATGAAATTTACTCACGTGCTAGGCGATACCTTTTTTCCAAGTATTGGAATTATGATGCTAGAGAGCTAGTCGAGTCTTGATGAGTAGTGTGATTGCGTCTGGAGCAAGGCTATTTTCTCGCAACGTATAAGGCTGTGACGCTTGCTGCTCGGGAAGGCTGGATGTTGCTTGTGTTGAGCACGATTCTTTGTACCAATATCGGGAATTGGGCTCGTGGTCGAGACGAGAATTTGTGCTTACCAACATCGGGCGTTGGGCTCATGGTCAAGACGAGAATTTATGCTTTCCAAGGTGAAAGTCTTTGCACTCACATGCAAGGCGAGATTTTGTGCTTGCGATAAGTGCAAGACTTAAGTGCTCACGTGAAATATGAGTCTTTAAGTGCTTGCAATGTGATGCAAGTCCAAATATTGAAGGTTCTAAGCAATCCTCGTCTTGAAATCAATCATCTTGTTATCCAAGAACCTCGAACTCGATCGTTTTGCTACTCCAAGTTCACATCAAAGTTTCTCCAATACAAAAAAAATTGCTTCCATGTTTATGGAATTGAAAGACGATTCCGACGAGCCAAAAATCACTCAGTTCAGACTTAAAACTAAGAAGTTGTTAACGAAATAAGATTTGAACAAAACGCGCGTGATGTCGCAGACGTGGAACTGCTGACTGGATCAACACTCTGACATGGAAGATAAGAGATGACATGGCGTTGGTGACCGGAAAAGGTCACTGACATGGTAGATTAAAATGCAAAGAATGTTGATATGACGTTGCTGATTGGACCCGACTATGCTGATGTGGCAGTAAAATTGGTTGTTGATTGGACCAGTTCCTGACTCGGAAGGTCGACTCAATGATGTGGCATCACTGAATCAGCGCAAATTGCTGATATGGCAGGTGATTGGAACGTCAACTCATTGGTGACTGGTTGGCCCCGAACAATCTAGACTAAGTTGAACAAATTACACTATCGCTACTTAATTAACCGAGCTTCATTAAACCAGTTCGCCGAATCTGAAGATGGACAGAGGATGGACAAATCTAACAGTCCAGATTGGCTCGATTTTACGGATCTATTTCGGTTATTCTGTAGGTGTACGTGAGGTTGGATGAAGAATAGGCTTCCTATCACGCCTTTTCAGCACTTTTTTTTTTGCATTCTGCTTCTGATTTTGCAACGCCTCTGGAATAGCTTTGCACCGGTTTCTTCAACTGTTTCGCAACAGTTTCTTCAACTTCGCAATAGTTTTCTTAAACCATTTTTTTTGCTGAATTTTGCATAGAATCTCGTGTACGAATTTTTCTCCACTTCTTTCAGAGGAATAACACGATTGTTTTACACGAATCTCCTTAGTCAGCGCCAATGTTTGTACCTAAATTACTTTTAGGCACTAAACATGATTGATTGATGATGTTGATGTAAAATTAGGGTTTATAACACAAACCAAGCATAAAGATGAGAGTCAAGAATTTTACGTGGTTCGGCAAGTTTTGCCTACATCCACGGACGAAGTGCCATATAGAGAGATATTTTATTGATGTATGGATTATAAAGGTTTTATGATTCCTTTTAGGGTTTGCTAGTGAATGTTTTGTGTATCGGAGCCCGTCCTCTTTAGGGTTTCCCCTCTATTTATACAGTTGAATACATGGGTTAAACCATAATTTTGATAACATACTTCTTATTGAAGTAACTTATCTAGAAATTCATCTGGAATATTCCAGAATTTCCATTCAGCAAGTCATCCAGAAACTTCCAAGATCTTCTTCCAGGGTTTGTTCATTGCATCGGTGGAAAAGGGCCAAATTGACATGGGCTAGCGGGATTTCCCAATGACATTAATTGTTTTAGAGCACTTCTCTGTCGAACTCACAAGCATTGCTATCTCAAGCTTATTTGTCAATGGTAGTGATCAAAACTATAAGTCTTGATTTCTAGTCTACTTATAATGATATCTCGGACTAGGATAGATTGGTTAGTTGAGCATTAGACTTCACGACGTTCATCATTGAAGACGAAGAACTACTAAGGAGAGCTTGTGGAACTTCATTAACAAAAGGTATGTGGAGATTGAAACTCATTTATCACTTGGAAAGTCTATTTCTACTCTATCTCCTATATTGAAACATAAGTCGTATGACGATATAGTTTTCGCTTGTACACATTTGAGATTTCGAGCTAAGTTTAACTCGCTTATATATTTCTCGAAATATGTGTTGGTAAGATGTCGCTTCAACCAAGTTCATCTTATATTCTTGACGAAAGTTAAAAGATGATCATGTGAAAATTGACTAGTAACATCTTACATGGTTTGTGTGATACAATCATTTGGTGTAGACTTGGAATGTTTCGTTATGATTATTTCAATATCTTGAAAATTGCTTTGATGCTAATAGTGTGTGAAAAAGTCTATTTTCATCCTCTAAGAAAGTTTCAATGAATGAAATTGAGTTTAGAACAATTGGATTTACACATAGTATACGTACTTACATATATGTAATCCATGTCCGGGAACCATATAGTATGCATACACATAGTCGTACCTGTTGGTTTGTGAAAGTCCGCGTACCAAAGTACACATACCGGTATGCGTACTTGCATAAGGTATATGTCCGGAATTTCTGCTGGAGTTTGGAAGTGATGAAGGTATGCGTGTTCGTATGCATACCAGTGAACCCAAACTCAGTCCGGTCACTAAGGTATGCGTACCCGTTTGCATACCTAAGTGAATCATGTTCTAAAATCGGATTATTCATGAACTAATATGTTCATATAATAAGGAATGCAATCTTCGCAAACCGTGGCTATAATGTTCATTAATTGATTCGACTGAATCAAACCGATTTTGCTTTAGTTATGTGCTTGTATACTTCTATGCGAATATAGGAATTGAACAACTCTATAACTAGTTTCATTTGAGTCATTTGAGCTAGTTGTGGTTAAGATGAATAAGGTTTATATGAAAGTGCTCATATAACTAACTTTGGTTAACTACTGTAGAGACAACATAGTTTACACGTTTAGGTACAGTTACTCAAACCTAAATGAAGGTACATTTCATTTGTGTATAACAATCTAAGTTCAATCTAAAGGTTGAAATATTTTAGCTTGAGTTGAATTTGGTTTTCATCTAACGGTAAATATTGAATGTTTGGTTACCAAGGTAACTTAGATTGCAAAGCATGATTTAAAAACTATATAAGGGAGAACTTTAGCAACTAGAAAACCTAATCCCCGCACCTCATGTGTGATACTAGTTGCATAAACCTTAAGTTTTTCACGAAACCCTGTAGGTTAACGACTTGAAGACTTCATTAGGATTGTGAAGCCAACCCCAACTATTTTCTTTATAGTTGCGTGTTCTGATCTTGCCTTTTTCTATCTTGATTGAGTACTATCTTCTCTAAGATTTGCTCGAGATTGATCTCCGATAGGCACGATAAAAAGTAGTCACAAACATCTTTGTCTCATCGTTTGTGATTCTACAATGTCTTGTTTCGCTTCCATACGATTAAGATTATTGTGAGGTGATTGATAATACTAGGCTGTTCTTCGGGATTATAAGTTCGGTTTATTAATTGGTTCTTGTGCACCTTGATTTATCAAAAGAAGGAACAAAAATTCTTGGGTATTTCTGTAGAAGACAGATTTATTCATTCTGCAGACTTTTCTGTGTGAGACAAATTTGTTTATCAAGTCTTCGACTTTGGGTCGTAGCAACTCTTAGTTGTGGGTGAGATCAGTTAAGGGAATCAAGTGCGTAGTATCCTGCTAGGATCAGAGACGTAAGGAGCACAACTGTACCTTGAATCAGTGTGAGATTGATTAGGGTTCAACAAAAATCCAATCTGAAGTTCATTGGTAGTAGGATAGTGTCTGTAGCGTCTTAATACAGTATGGTGTTCAAATATGGACTAGGTCCCCGGGTTTTTCTGCATTTGCGATTTCCTCGTTAACAAAACTTCTGGTGTCTGTGTTGTTTCTTTTTCGCATTATATTTTGTTATATAATTTGAAATATCACAGGTTGTTCGTTGAATCGTTTAATTGGGAAATCCAACCTTTGGTTATTTATTGAAATTGATTGATCCTTGAACATTGGTCTTTGGTACCGTTCAATTTATTTCTCTCATATTCAATCGGGCTCGCAAATTCCTATTTGTTGATTGCATCTTATGGATTCTGACTGTCTCGTTGATTCTCTTGAAAGTATATTGGAGTTTTTCTATTCAGATTGCCGAACGAAATATTGGGTGTGGTTGTTAGACCCCCTCTTTTTCAATTGGTATCAGAGCAAGGAAAAACGTTTAAGACCTCATAAGTTTGTGTTTGTAGCAATCTGATTATTATAGACGAGTCTATCTCTAATGACGTACTAGAAACTGTTGATTGGAAACATGCCTAGAAGAACAGTTGGATGAACTTTCTGATGAAGGTGATTCAAAAGTTGATAGAAATGTTGATGAGGAAGCAGAGTATGTTAAGTTTTTGGATTCGTTGAAAATGAAGAAGATTGCAACTTCTCATGTCACACCTCTTCTGACTCCTCTGTGTCGAGAAAACAAGAAATTGAAAAGAATTTACGGATGTCTTTATGGTTGGAATCGCTCTTGCGAATCGATCCTCAAAGATACCGAGGAAAACCTGAGTAGAAATTCACTTGAATGTTATCGTGTTTTTCAAAAATACTTCTTATTAGAAGAGAAACTTGCAGAAATTGAAGTAAGGATTAACTCCCAGCAAGCAAGTTTTGATGACAGATAAGGCGCGTATCTTGCTCGAGAAAAAAACCTTAAGGCTGATTTAGTTGTCGCTCTCGATAAAATCAAGATGTTAAAAGATGACTTGAAAAAGTTCAATACTAGTTCAAGAAAATTAACCAATATGTTAGGAGAAAGTAAATATCATCGTGATACACGAAGATTGGGCTATAAGGGAATAGATGCTCCAAGTATTTTCAGAGAGGTAAAATTTGTCAAGGCTAGTGATTCTCATCAACAAAAGGTTTCCATTGATGGAAAAAGTGATATACCTACACAAGCAGTTAAAGTTCGAAAGAGCAAAGTATATCAACCTCCAAATTTAGCACATGTGAATCGAGGTAAGAACATTTCTTATGTTTGTCACTATTGCGGAAATAAATCTCACCGGTAAAGGAGATATCGTTTCTGTATAAGAAATGAGAAACTTGATGATGTTCTTGTTTAGGAATTACAAGAAGTTCTGAAACCAAGATCATATGTTAAGGCAAATTCCCTTAACGCTACAGGTTGTAACTGTCAAATCTTTAGGAAAAGTAATCAGTGTTGTGATAAACCTATTTTTGCCTATAAATGTCATAATAAGACTTTTCACAATCATAATGATTATCAGAAGAATAAATTTGTAAATACGAAAACAAGATCCGATGCTCCCAATTGGACAAAGACTAACTTGCAAAAGAATAGTCAATCCAATTCTCTTCCAAGAATTCTCTAAGAGAGTAATTGGAAGAAGGTTTTAGTTGTTTCTAAACACACATAGAAGTGGATACGAAAGAAAGTCAATGATTCTTTGAGTGTGAAAAGGAATGATCTCCCAGAAAATTCCATGACTATGTAAAAGGCAGTATCCATGATGTTGGAACTTAAAAAATTCTTTAGAAAGATGGATTTGGATGTGAAAGGTTCTAAAAGAGATCTCTTTCATGATAATCCAAAAGTCACTTGTGGTGAATACATTATTCACCTCAACACAACTTGAGTGTGTTGTAAGTGCATTCTCACCAAGGAATGACCTGCTATGTATACGGTGGGGGAAGCACGAAAATTGGGGCACACAGTTATGTTTATAAAGGTTGTAGAATTCGATTGGATTCATCTAAAAAGGTATATCTATAAAGTTGAGCAAGATTTGTGCTTTTATTTATTTTCTTAGAGTATTTATAATGATCCATGCACCTTTCTTATCGTTCATATCTACCTAACTTGATGTGTTTAAGGTTCTTAAATGTTTAGGTTTGAAAATAGTAGTTCGAGATGTTTGGACTTCTTGGTACACATACCATGTATGCATACCATCATTTAAAATCAAAGTCCAGGGAGTTTAGTACGCATACCCATTTTCATACTGCTCCATGTCACGAAAATTCGTTTGCAAACCCGTATGCATACTGGCTTGTTGACGTCGATATTCGGTAAACTTGTTTTGGATGTAACTTCTTCGTCCGAACTCGGAATGACCTCATTATTTTTGCATTTTCTTCCTCTTCAAATTCTCTTCAAAATGGAGATGAGAATTCTCTTCAAGATTGGTATTTGTCTCATCTCTTGTTTTTGAGTGTTTTGATCCATCTCGTCGTACTTGTTCCACTTTTATTGGACTTGGGCACTTGGATTCTTGGACCACTACTCTTCTAAGATCATTTGTAGCTTTTACAAGAATGTTGTTGGTGAATCACAAAGAAGAATGTTCAAAAATGGGAAGTAGTATGTATTTCTATGGGATTCTTGAATGATCACTATCTCTGATGTGAACTATGGTGCATGGTCGTTAATGAATTTGTATGTTCTTCTTTGTTAAGAAAATATTTTTATACGCCTTTGGTTAGCTATTCTTGGTGTAAATACGTGCGAATAAGATTGATTCTACCCTGTAAGGACAAATCATCTTGTATGTGCATTACGAGTTTGTCTTGATTTTGTCTAGGAAACTTCTTACGATAATTTATTCTTGTGTTTTAAGAAGGATAACTAGGGTTTGGAATAGCCATTATTGTGAGTACACATAATTATTTCCAACGTTATCATCTTACAATGTTTTTAGATTTATTTGTTTAAATTCTAAAGTTTATTTGGAAAATGATTTTTGCAGTATTATGGTTTCATATATTGCAAATTGTTATGGGATATGTTATTTACGTCCGTGAACGTTGACTATCCCATATGTGTTCAAAAGTTATCTCTATTATATGTCGGCATGAAAATATAATAAAATGAACTTTTGACAATAAAAGTTAAGCCTATTATGTCTTTATGCAAATATTGATGGAAGATAGGATGAACTTTTTTTTACAAAGATTAAATCTATTATATGTCATTGTGCATATAATGATGAAAAATCGAATGAATCTTTGATTATCCCGCAATATTGGTATTTCCCTAATCCACGTCTTGTGTGTGTACTGTGTTGCTCCGTAAGTCTTCTTATGTCGAGGATGACCAATTGAATTGATCATTTTCCTTGTTGTTAATTCAATTTATTTATCTTTAGATACAAATTCATGTCTCATGTGATTTCTTAATGTCCAAATAAATCCTTATTTTCTTGTAAAAGTAAGATCGTTCTTGTTGTTCTTTCGGGAATGACATATTATGGGTAGATTTATTTTTGAACTTGTTCTTAATTGCCAAATATTTGTGGGGAGTGCGGCTGTGGAATATTGCAGGAGTCTTGTATCTTTATAAACTCGTTGCTGAATGCATTTAGCTTCGGCTATATGATTGCATCTAAGCAAGTTGGTGTGTTATTCTATTTTCGTCATGAAGTGCCTCTATGGAAATTTCATTAGGATCCCACTAGTTCTCTACCTTTTCCAATTTATATTGACAAAAAGGGGGAGAATAAATGTGTAGTTCACACTACAAATACATATGGTTTACGGATCATTATGTAAGGGGAAGTGGTTTTCATGTGAGATGAAGTAGTGACTAAGGGGGAGTGATACATATCACCGTAGTATTATTGTCAAAGTTGTGGTACAATTGAACTTTGATGTTGTATAATGATATTATGACATTGTATAACAATGATTGAGAGAAACTGTTTTCTCATTGTTATTGTTATGGATCTTCAACAACTATGATGCTGAATCGAACATCTATGGAATCATGGGAGTACTTGGAAGTGACGAAGATTTCATGAAACGTTGAAGAACCAAGGAGATCAAGCAATTGGATGAGAAGCTACAAAGTCTTATTTATTTTGTAATCCATATGTATTGATTATTTTGTCATTAAAATTGACAAAGGGGGAGATTATTAGAGCACTGCTAGGTCGAACTCGCAAGCGTTGCTATCTCAAGCTTGTTTGTCAATGCGAATAATCAAAACTATAAGTCTTGATTTCTAGTCTACTTATAGTGATGTATTAGACTAGGATAGATTGTGTACCTGAGCATTAGACTTCACAACGTTCATCAATGAAGACGAAGAACTACTAAGAAGAGCTTGTGGAACTTCATCAACAAAAGTTATGTGGAGACTGAAACTCATCTATCACCTGGAAAGTCTATTTCTACTTTATCTCCTATATTGAGACATAAGTCGTATTATGATATAGTTTTCGATTATACACATTTGGGATTTCGATCCGAGTTTAAATCGCTTACATATTTCTCGAAATATGTGTTTGTAAGATTTCGCTTCAACCAAGTTCATCTTATATTCTTGGCGAAAGTCAAAATATGATCATGTGAAAATTGACGAGTAACATCTTACATGGTTTGTGTGATACAATCATTTGGTGTAGACTTGGAATGTTTCGTTATGATTATTTCAATATCTTGAAAATTGCGTTGATGCTAATAGTGTGTGAAAATGGCTATTTTCATCCTTTAAGAAAGTTTCAATGATTGAAACAGAGTTTAGAACAATTGGATTTGCACATAGTATGCGTACTTGCATATATGTAATCCATGCCTGGGAACCATAGTATGTATATCCGTACGCATACCTGTTAGTTTGTGAAATTCTGGGTACCTAAGTACACACACCGGTATGCGTACTTTCATAAGGTATAGGTCCGGGAATTTCTGCTGGAGTTCAGAAGTGATTAAGGTATGCGTACCCGTTCGCATACTGCCGAACCAAACTCAGTCCGTACAGTAAGGTATTCTTACCCTTTAGGATACCTAAGTGAATCATGTTCTAAAATCAGATTTTTCATGAACTAATACATTTAAATAATAAGAAATGCAATCTTTGCAAACCGTAGCTATAATGTTCATGAATTTATTCGAGTGAATCAAACCAATTTTGCTTCAATTGTGTTCTTGTATACATCTATGATAATATAGCAATTGAACAACATTATAACTAGTTTCATTTGAGTCATTTAAACTAGTTGTGGTTAATGTGAATAAGGTTGATACGAAAGTGTTCATATAACTAACTTTAGTTAACTACTATTGAGCCAACATAGTGTACACGTTTAGGTATGGTTACTCAAACCTAAATGAAGGTATATTTCATTTGTGTATAACAAGCTAAGTTCGATCTAATGGTTGAGAGATATTAACTTGAGTTGCAGAAGCTAGAGTCAATTATCCTTTAACCTTAAGTTTTTCACGAAACCCTATAGGTTAACGACTTGAAGACTTCATTAGTATTGTGAAGCCAGACCCAACTATTTTCTCTGTAGTTGTGTGTTCTGATCTTTCCTTTTTCTATCGTGATTGAGTACTATCTTCTCTAAGATTTGCTCGAGATTGATCTCAGATAATCAAGATAAAAAGTAGTCATAAACATCTTCATCTCATCGTTTTTGATTCCACAATATCTTGTTTCGCTTCCATAAGATTAAGATTATTGTGAGGTGATTGATAATACTAGGCCGTTCCTCGGGAATATAAGTTCGGTTTATTAATTGGTTCTTGTGCACCTTGATTTATCAAAAGACATAACAAACACTTTTGGGTATTTATGTGGGAGACAAATTAATTCATTCTATAGACTTTCCTGTGTGAAACAGATTTTTTTATCCAGACTTCGACTTTGGGTCATAGCAACTCTTAGTTATGGGTGAGATCAGCTAAGGGAACCAAGTGCATAGTATCCTAGTGGGATCAGAGACATAAGGAGAACTATTGTACCTTGAATTAGTGTGAGATTGATTAGCGTTCAACTACAGTCCAGTCCGAAGTTCATTGGTAGTAGGCTAGTGTTTGTAGCGGCTTAATAAAGTGTAGTATTCAAATATGGACTAGGTCCCGGGGTTTTTCTGCATTTGCGGTTTCCTCGTTAACAAAACTTCTGGTGTCTGTGTTATTTCTTTTCTGCATTATATTTTGTTATGTAATTGAAATCACAGGTTGTGCATTGAATCGATCAATTGGGAAATCCAACCTTTGGTTGTTGACTGAAATTGATTGATCCTTTAACATTGGTCTTTGGTACCGTTCAAGTTATTTCTCTCATATTCCTTTTTTTTTTCTAAACTATGAAATTTATTACTAAAATGATTTACATATTACAAAAGATGGCCAAGACAAACGAAGGCAAAAGAAAAAAAAAAGAGCTAAGCCCAGAAAGCATAAGCCCAAAAAAATATAAGAAAGGTAGCTAAAATACTAAAATTTGAAGTATATATCAGTTTCATTTTCCAACTTTCCTAGAAAAGCTGGCTACTCCTCATAGTAAAAAAATTTCACCTCTACTTAGTAAAACCCTTTCTTGGTCATCTTGTCTGCAGAAAAATTGACTTCTCTATAGGAATGTCTAAATGTGATTGCTGGTATTGAGTTCCTTATTCTTTCCCATCTACTCAGCACAATCCATGGTATTCTGTTATTTGAGAAAGCCAATAATACAACATTAGAATCTAGGCTAAAACATATCTCCATAAACTGTTGACTAACAGCCCATTCACCAGCAACATTCAATGCCATTACTTCAGCTAAGCAATTGGTAGTAATTCCAAGTCCACCTGAAGCAGCACCAACACAGTCCCCACAATAGTTTCTTTCTACAAAGCCAAGACCTGCCATCCCTGGATTCCCTTTGGATGCAACATCACAGCATATCAAGATTTGATTCATATAAGGAAAGTGGAAAAAACATTGCTTCACATGTGTATTGTAAGACTTAATTCCAGAGATCCCAAAATATAAGAGAATCTGCAAGTCATACACCGTCCCCCAACTTACGCCCTTCATTCTGACACTGCACTCCCTTGTGAAACTTATGATTCTTTGCTTGAACTTATCCATATTTGGTGTAGCATCATCATATATGATAACATTTCTGGTAAACCAGATTTCCATCAGTGTATTAAATGCATAGTTGAACCATACTTCTTTAATAGCATTACTTTTCCCTTGAGCAATACTTAATATATCAGTAAATCTCTTTGTACATAGACATTTAAAAATTCCACCTAGCCAGTGCCATATATGGTTACTAAAATCACAGGACCATAACAGATGTTCCATTGTATCCTGAGCATGTCTACAAATGTAGCATTCATACACAGTGGCAAAGCCTTTTTTCCTAACAATTTCCTTAGTGGCACAAGCTCCCCTTAAAATTTTCCAGACATTACTTGAAGTGTAAGGGTGAATACAAGGCTGCCATACCTTATGAGCCCAATTCACCAGTGTGTGTTTCTTCCTTATCAAATGTGCAGCATTTGCAACAGAAAATGTACCTGTCAAATCATTTGCCCAGATTTTTTTTATCTTGCCCAACCCTTAGTACTGGAAGTTCATTAATCTCTATATACTGCAGCATCATTTCTAGGATATGTCATACGCATTTTGAATCAATTCACTAGCCTTCATTTTCGCATTCTGTAAAATATACCCATCCTCAGGATATATATCTATTATAGCATAGTATTTAATCCATTTATCCTTCCAAAATGAGATTTTATTGCCATCCCCCACCATCCACCTGCTGCCCTCATTAAGATCAGAGATAACCCATTTAAGACCAGGCAAAATAGAGGATTTTTTGTAGTGATTGATTGATGGTTTTTCAAATAGTGATTGTAGTAGTAGTGGTAAAAAGGGGTCTTTTTGTAAAAAGGGGTCTTTTCAGACTTGTGAAGAAAACAATTTTTTTTTAGATTTAAATTAAACACACAAATAAATAAAATAGTTCAAACCTTTAGAGAAAAACACCAAGACTAGGATTCCACCAATGACCATTTTAATAGTAAACTCTAAATAGTTCTTATGCAATTTTATCTTTAAAATCAATTCTAATATTTGCCTCAAATAAGTTTTTGAAGTAATAATTGTAATTAAAAAGTATAAAACATCAAAAGTTACTAAAACCCAGCATGCTTCATCAAGTCAATTCACAATTACTCAATAAAAACTATTAATTCAATTTTAATTCGTGCAAATAATCAAATAATAATATTGCAAATAAATATAAAAATTAGAATTATACCAATAAATTTTGTACCAATGGCTTCCTCCGTCGTCTCGGCTAATGGGTTTAGCTCCTCATCCCAAAAACACACTCACAAGATAAATTCATGGCTAAAATAGGTGTTTTTATTGATGATTATATGATGAAATAGGAATTAGCAACGCTGTAAAAGTGTTACAGCGTCACTGTTACAAAGGGGTAAGTGCTGAAAATTAAACGATACTTTTCTGTTGCTGTAAAACAACGACACAGTTTCTGGTTTTAAGACTGATGAAGAACGACTGCCTTAGCAGGTCTGTTCTTCGTCTTCTTCTTCCTCCTCGAACAGCAGCAGCAGCAGCAACAATAACTCTCTGTAATCGCTTCTCCTCGGCTCTCCTGGACTCTAAACTCTCTCCTCCCGGTTTCTAAACTTTTCTATGACTTGAAACCACTCTTATATAGCCCTCAAATCCCCAATAACTCGTATAAATTCCGACTTTTTCTTCTCTGCGCTGTTGAGAGAATAATCCCTTCTGTTGAGCTTTTTCACGTGTTGTTAGCTATAAAATAGCTACCAAACTCTTCCCTAGACTTGAATAAGACCATGTACATGTTAATCCATCGTCAAATTCCTCCAGAAATCTCTCAAAAATCTTTGAAAGTGCACAACAGGACACGTCTCTCTGTTTTAACTTTGATTGCTTCTCCCGGATATTCTAGCCCAATTAAGCCCATGAAATCATCCATACTAGAATTTTATATCCATATCACGTCCAGCCCAATCAATTTCCGGTGTTTAATCTCCCTAAAACAGCTCCAACAATCGGATCAAAAATCAACAGCGAAATGCATGGCCTTTCCCGCCAAAACCAGTATTTGAAATTTGAAGAAGACCTCCCCCTATCCAGTTCTGGTGTCCCTTTAGCAGCTGCCTGGAAATGGGTCACCCCTTAGTAATTAGGTTACCCCTTATCCAAAATCAAGGATCCGTATAGCAAGTGTCCTCTGGGGCATTTTCCGCACTTTTTTCGGGGTTCCTCCGGGGTATTTCTGGGATACTTCCGGTACACTTCTGAGGCGCTTCCGGTACGTTATCAACGGAGGTCCAAATGCCACATTTTTAGCCAAATTCGCCGCAAGTGATTATTTTCCAAAAAACACCTACAAATACATAAAATAATCAAATAAGTACAATATCGAGTACTAACAATATATACAAATGAGCTATATTAGACACATAAATGCGTCTATCATTGATCCATTCACCTTTGTTATTCTTATACTTAGCTCTCATGAATAAGGTCCATTCTTTATCTTCAGTTTCAATCTTCCACAAAAGCTTCATCAATAAAGATTTATTCATAACTTCAACTCTTCTAAGTCCTAAACCTCCTTCTTCTATTGGAGCATTAACTTCACAGCTGGATCTCCAGACCATAAAAAATTTCTTATTATTCATTCACAATCTTGAATGACAGCTTTAGGTCATTTGTAGACAGACATAATATAAATTGGTATGCTACATAAGACAAATTTCACAAGAGTTAACCTTGCAGCAAAAGCCAATATTTTTCCAATCCATCCATCCAACAATTTTTTGCATCAGTTCAACTATCTCCCCAAACTTGATTTGTCCCAACGCTCCCTGGATTCAATATAATACCCAAATATTTATCAGGAAAGGAAGACAACTCCATCTGCAAAAAAAAACAGCAATTTAATTTTTCCTGATATCTGAAACACCACCAACAAAGCACTTGCTTTTAGCTTTATTCACCACTTGTCCATAAGAAATTTGATAATGCATCAATAGATTTAGTAAGTACTCCAAATATTTCTCTCATATTCAATCAGGCTCGCAAATTCTTATTTTTTGATTGCAGATTGAATTGAGAGATAGAGATATAAAACTCTTTGATATACTTTTCTATAGATTGAGTCTGACTATCTAGTTGATTCTCTTGAAAGTATATTTGAGTTTCCTATTCATATTGCCGAACGAAATATTGGGTGTGGTTTTTAGACCCACGCTTTTTCAGACTGCCATAGTTGACAATCTACTGTTGACTGCAATTGTCGATCTTTGACTGGCATACTTCCTTAAATGGAAAACTGACTGGAGACTGGATGGATGGAAACATGGGTGGAGGATGGCTGACAACACGATTGGAAACATGGATGAATTCTGGATAACAGCGCGGTTAGAAACTGGATGGCAGCGTGGATAGAAACGTGACTGGCGACATGGCTTCGACAATTGACCGATGGTTGACTTGACCATTAACCAACCGAGAGATTCGGTTAACCTGTATATTGAGTTGGTTGGCTGAATGGCATACTTGAACGAGACCCAAATGGTGGTTCAAATAGCAATCAGGACCAATCAATTTTACTCATGGTACAAGAAAATAGGTTTTTCAAGCATGATGTTATCGCTAACACTTATTTTAGGTAGATCAAGGTTATGAAAAGATGGTCTCACCAGAAGATTCTCAGTGAATAAATCCTTATTGAACTTTTTTTGCTTCTACATTATTGATATTTTTATCATGACTCAAAATACCATTACCGACAGAGGATTGATAGAATTTACCTTGTGGTTGTGAGAAGCATGCTTATGGAAAAAGCTAGAGTTTCTTTCACCATTTTCTAACCACTTCCCTTTTGATCTAGCAAACCACTTTCTGGCTAAGTGATCAAGGATGCCTTTTCATGCTTTAGTTTAGTAGTTTCTCTATCAGCATAGGTATTAAGAAACTCTATCTCCTCTAAAATTTCATAGATGTCAATAAGTTTCTCCAGACTCAACTTGTAAAGATCAAAAAGTCTCTCTTCACCACTTATTAATTAGGAATTTGAGTGCCTGAAGTTTCTTCGCCATAATAGAACTTGGACTGCAAAAAAAAAAAAAAAAAAAGATTCTTACACCACAACCTCATATTGGTTCAGAAATCAAGATGTTCTACATGGTAATTCTCAAACTTGAAAGGTGGTTTGGAACTATTACCTGCATTATAGTGCAATAAGTTTGGCGTATGGTCGGATATGGGTCTTCTCAATCTATACTGCAAAATAGAAATGCATTTTCCCCTCCCATTCAGCTTAAAATAAGAACATATCTAATCTCACAATAAGAGGTGGATTTTGTGAGTTGGTCCAGGTAAAACAACCACCAAACATAAGAATGTTAATAAAATTGAACTTATTGAAAAATTTCCTTAAAAAAAATTCTAGTCCTCTCACAACCACCATTATTATTTCTTTCCGTATTGCACAACAAGTTTCAGTCATTAGCAGTCTAATGTCTCTAATTTCATGCCAAAATTTTTCATAATCATTTGAATCAGTTTCCCCATACACTGCTATGAAGATCCAGATGAAACTATCTGATATGTTTCTGAATTTGATAGATACTGAAAAAGCACCCAAAAGTTTGTCTTCATAACCAGTGCAGCTTTATTCCATATAACCAAAATCCCTCCTGACCTATCTTCAGAAGATAGGGAAAAAAAATGTTACACCTATTGTTGCCCCATAATTTCCTCACTAAAGCATCATCAATCAACTCATTTTTGGTTTATTGAATTGAAACAATATTTGCATGATTTTTTCTAGTTGTATTACGGATTGCAGTTATCTTAAGGTCATTTCCTAAACCCCTAATGTTCCATGATGAAATTTATGATCCATTGATTGTAATTGGAACCCTAGAAACTGGTGAAATTGATATTGAATGTGGACCATGAACCATATTAGAGTTACCTTCATTAGTGGAACTGATAATACCTATATCTTCTTCTTCGGATCAATTCTCATCACCAGAATCTTCATTGTGAGTTTGTAATCCATCAAATTGATCATTATCCACTTGAATTACCAGCTCTGAGTTACGTAAATTGATTAGCATATCTCTGCATAGGTCTTTTGTAAAAGGCGTATCGCAATCAATACCCAACTTAGTGTTAAATTTCATGTGATAATCCACCTTTGCATCTAGACCCTCAGCTGAAGGACATACTACAAACTCCGAACTCTGAGCTTTTGTTTGTGAGCTGAGTCGCTGTAGGAGGAGACTGATATATTAGTAGTTAAATCCAACGACTATGATGAAGAAAATCCATTCCGTTATTTATAACTCGAGATGCATTCGTCGTTTCATAAAATAGTGGGTTATGGTTATTCGGGTCATAATTTCCACCCAAATTAGTCTCCAACTCCTTAGTCTTAGTCTTATGGTCTTCCAATCTAGCATATGGATTGGAAGTCCACGTCAGTTAGAATACCCATCTAAGTCTTATGGTCAATCTAATCTAGCATTTAGATGCGCTGAATCATTCCACGTGGTTGCGCTAAATGGAAAAACGCAGCCGTCGGATCAAAAAATAAAAAAATCTCGCTGAACCATTCCGCGAAAAGTAGAATTTTGATTGCGCTGAATGAAACAACGCAATTATCTCGCTATCATTCGAGATGTATCTGGAGAGAAAACTAGTGTTGAAGAATAGACAACGCTTTGAGAAGAATTTTCAATGCTTTTTATCTAATTTAGAAGCCAAATATAGCCCATAAGACTTAGACTTATCCATTGATTTTGTGAAGCTCAAGGAATTATCCAACGTACCATTTTTCTTTGGATCGTAGGCAGAGTGGAGCTCGCTTACACGGATTTATACTCAATGGGCCTCCAAACACTATCTCTCTCATATATTTATCCTTAGTGAATGAGTGGATTGAGTCATGCATGGGTAGGCCTGAATGGATCTTTCTTATACAGGTCGTGATCCGAAGGGCCTCCAAACACCTTCTCACCCATATAATGACTCAAACCCGAGTTCCTAGTTGCCATGCGAGAAGCTTAGATGGTGTAGCGACCGATTTTGTGACTGATTCAGTATTGAACAAAGGGTTGTATCCAAACTGAAGTTGCGCCAATACTGGAATTTATAAATTCTGAAATATTTGGTCTTGGGATAAGTTTTTCTGACCGAATAAATCCTCCGAGATTTTTTCCAATTTTTTTGAAATATCCAGTTGTGGCGATGACTGAAATGCACTATTCTCGGCATGATAATATTCAGGAATAACCATAATAGATTTCAGTTGAGGTTTGACCACCGATTGAACCCTTGACCGTAGTATGTGCTGGTTATCATGATTCTCCTGATGAAAATGACCAGAACAAAACAACGGAACCACTAGGATCTTACGGCTGGAGTCAGGTAGAATGTATCAATTACGATTCTTAAGTATAATGACTTGTAAGTATTTGATGTTGCGGAAAACACATAGAATTTTATGCCGTTAATGAAAGATGAACTTACTTGTAGCCCAAAAGATCTAACTATATTCGGAATAAGTTTTAAGAACAAGTTGGATATCTCTTGATATGTATATATGAAATCTATATAAATAGAGCAAGCTATCAAAGATAAACACCACAGTAAGAGAGAAACTGACTTCTTAATCTCCCGTTTCAAGCAAAATCTTGTCAAAACCAAACCGGATTGTTACAAGAGTTAAATAAAAAATATCAAGTGACAAGAAGAGAATCATAGTTTTTCACTCTATATATTTACTTAAATAAATGAATCATAGTTTCATTAGTCTCATACCTAAGTCTGAAAACCCTAAGAGTGCGTCTGACTACAGGCCTATTAGTCTTAGTAATTTCTTCAACAAAATTATTTCGAAGTTGATAGCTACTAAGCTAAAAAAGGTGATGGATAAAATCATAAGTCCTTATCAAACAACTTTTATCTCTTCAATTTTAATAACTGATAACATAGGTATAGCCCATAAAATAGTTGATACAATGAAAAGGTGAAAATCCAAAAAGGGTCTAATTACAGTCAAGCTTGACATGTCCAAGCTCTTTGATAGGATTGAGTAGGGTTATTTGATTGCTACTCTTAGAAGGTTAGGGTTCCATAATGATTGGTGTGATATGATTTATGAATGTGTGTCAATGGTTTCAACATCTATTCTTCTTAATGGCATTCCTGGTGAAGTTTTTTGTCCCACAAGGGGTCTTAGGAAGGGAGACCCCTTGTTTCCCTACTATAATTTGTATGGAATCCTTTCCTCATCTGCTTGCGCATGATGAAATTAGTGTTAAATTTTGGGGAATTAGAGATGCAAAACACTGTCCATCGATTAGTCATTTATTTTCTTTGCGAATGACTACTTAGTCTTTACTGGAGCTACTGTTAATGGAGACATACATCTTGGTGAAATTATTCACATGTTTAGTAAGTTTTCAGGGAAGTCGATAAATTTTGATAAGCCGGGGTTAGCTTTCATCCCAGAAGAAAAACTAATGTAAAAAATCAGATTACTAGTGTCTTAAATATTAGACGAATGGACCTGCAAGATAAATATTTAGGAGTGCCTCTTTTAATTTAGAAAAATAACGTTGAGACTTTTGACTACTTATCAGAAAATTTTGGTAATAGATTAGCTCTACGGAATAGTAAACATTTGAATCAGCCTGGTAGGACTGTGTTAGCTCAAACTGTTCTAGGTTCTTTAACCTCTCACCATCTATCTGTCTTTCCAATGCCTAATATTCTAACTGATAAATTTGATAGGTTATAAAGAAATTTTGTTCTTAATAAAAAAGAATGGTAAAATCCTTAAACTTATCAGATGGAAAATAGTGGCTCAGTCTAAAGCCTTAGGTGGATTTTTTTTTTTAAATATTAAGAAATATGAAGTTATGAATAGATCTCTTATTACTAAATTGGCATCTATATTGATCACTAAAGAAGATACTTTATGGGGTAAAGTAATGAAAGGTAAGTATTATCCGTTTCATAATCCTCTTCATTATGTTAATGACAAATCTGGATCTTGGGTATGGAAAGGTGTTTGTAAAGGAATTAGTGTGATTATTGAAAACTATTTTTGGGAGGTTGGAGATGGTATGAGTATTTCCATTTGGAAAGATGTTTGGATTCCATATTGGAAAAATCCACCTTCCTCCCAATTTGTCTCATCGTCCATTCAATCTGTTGACCAGTTCATTGATCATGACAGCAATACTTGGAAACTAGATATTTTAACTTCTTTGTTTAATGATGCTACTGTTAAAGATATTCTACGCATTAGAATTCATTATGCAAGTTTAGATCGGTTGAGATGGGTACCAGCTAAAAATGGTCTCTTTTCAGTCAAGACAACTTATAGAGTCCTTGATTCACCTAACAGAAATGTTGTTACGAATCCTAGGATAAAACACTTTCCATGGGTTAAGTTCTGGAAATCTAGTTTACTTCCTAACATTATGCATTTTTTATGAAAATGTATGCATGGATGTCTTCCCGTTAGAGAAACATTAGCTAGATATGTAACTGAGATTAATCCTAAATGCCCCTTTTGTGATAGAAAAAATGAGAATGTACAACACTTATTGATTGATTATGATATTTCAAAATCCATTTGGCTTGCCGTGGATTCTAATATTGCAGGTGTATGCGATGGTGTTAGTCTCATTGATTGGGTCACTAGTTGGTATAGAACTAATGATAACTTAGCAATAGCTAATAAAGAACTGGTAGAGATTACTTTTTTCACACTTTGGCATATTTGGATACTGCGATATGCAGTGGTTTTCGATAATGCTCATGTAAATATATCTATTGTAGTCAATCTGGTCAATTAGAGTAAACATGATTGGGGTACTAGTAATAGTAATCAAGTTCTTTATTATTAACATGTGTCTACATTGAGGTTACATATTCTTTGGACTAGATCACCTGAGAATTTTATAAAACTTAATTTTGGTGCATCTTTAAGCTTATAGGAACTGGAATAATAGTAGTTGATAATGCAGGGTGTTAGGGACCAACATGGTGTATTCCGGACGTAATTTAGGATGTAGAAAAGACTGAAGCGCAAGCAGCTTTGGAAGGAATCAAGTGGGCAATTGCAAATCAGGTCATCAATATCCATCTTGAAGGAGACTGTGTTAATGTGGTAAATGCCATTAATGGCAAACTAGGTTCAGTAAAATGGAAAACGAATGGTGTAATTCGTGACTGTATAAATCTTCTTAAGAAATTTAATAAATGAGAATGATGTTATGTACCTAGAGAAACTAATGAGTTAGTTTATCTATTATCCAAAGATGTAAGGCTAAGTAATAGTGCTTATTTTTGGTCCGAGAGTTTTCCCCGGTGGTTATCATCTCTGATCTCCCAAAGACTTGATGTAGTGTATTAAATTATCAATGGAAACTTTCTTATTTGTTAAAAAAAAGTGATAAGAAGAGAAGTTGCATCTCATAGTAAAAATTAGCTCACACATCATTTTCTTTGAATAAACTATACAGAGTTGTCGGTGTTTCAAGAACAAAGCTTGTAGCTAAAGATTATTAACGAGGTTACAAAGTCTTGAAGATTTGTTGCACATGGATATTGGATTAAGCGAGATAAGGTACAAAAATTTAAGCGAGCTAAGGTTACAAGCCTCATTCATCTTATTCACAACTAGTTCAAATGACTCAAATGAAACTAGTTTAGAGAGTTGTTCAATTGTTTATAATCTCATAGAAGTATACAAGACACAATCGAAGCAAAATCGATTTTGATTCACTTGAATCAAGTCATGAACATTATAGCCAAGGTTTGAAAAATATTGAATTCTTTATTATATAAATGTATTAGTTGATGAACAAACCGATTTTAGAACATCTTCCACTTAGATATGCAAACGGGTACGCATACCATATTGGCAGGACAGAGTTTGGGTTCGCCAGTATGCGAATAAGTACGCATACCTTAATCGCTTCCAAACTCCAGCAAAAAATCCTGGAACTAAACCTTATGCAAGTACGCGTACCAGTATGTGTACTAGGTACCCGGAATTTCTCAAACCATCAAGTAAGTATACGGGTGTGCATACCTTGGTTCTCGGTCATGGATTACATATATACAAGCAAGCATACTATGTTTAATCCAATTGTTCTAAACTCTATTTTAATCATTGAAACTTTATTAGAGGATGACAATAGATGTTTTCACGAACTATTAGCTTCAAAGGGATTTTCAAATTATTGAAATAATCAATATGAAACATTCCCGGTTTACATCAAATGATTGTATCACACAAATCATGTAAGATGTTACTAGGAAATTTTCACATGATCATCTTTTGACTTGCGTCAACAATATAAGATGAACTTGCTTTAAAGCGAAAGCTTGCCAACACATATTTCGAGAAGTATATACGCGATTTAAACTCGGCTCGAAATATCAAATGTGTATAATCGAATACTATATAGGATATAGAGTATAGTTAGACTTTCTGAGTGATAGATGAGTTTCAGTCTCCACATACCTTTTGTTGGTGAAGATCCACAAGCTCTCATTAATAGTTCTTCGTCTTCAGTCGATGAACGCCGTGAAGTCTAAAGCTCAACTACACAATCTATCCTAGTCCGATACATTACTATAAGTAGACTAGAAATCAAGACTTATAGTTTTGATCACTAACATTGACAAACAAGCTTGAGATAGCAACACTTGCGAGTTCGATCGAGAAGTGCTCTAACACTCCGTATAGGAATAAACTCCTTATAAGAATAAAAATTTATAGTCCCAACTTGAGCCAGTTATATTTAAGAATAAACTCCATATTGGAATACGTCATAATTTTTTGTGGTCCCGTCTTAAGGAATCTACCTTCATATAAGAATAATTGACATCATAATATCATAAATATATAGCACTTGTCATACATCAAATTTTAAGTTGAAGAAATTCTCGTGACCATATTAAGTTCGCTTTGCTTCAAAATGGATTTTTTGATTTTCTGATTTTTTTTTTGTGTATAACTTAATATGAATATCCTCGTACTCATTTGATTTCATTTTTCAATTTTCGATGTGATAATTGTGATATATGTGATTTTTTTCTATTACAAATTTTTGATATACATCTTATACTATAATAAAGAAAATGGGGACTTTTCAACCGAGTCTTTCCTTTTTACATGGACCAAGAAATTACATGAAACCCCCTGTCATAAATCATACTTAACTGAAGAATTAAGGCCTTTTTAGACAATTGTATTGTTCTTTCCCTTCTATTCCTAACATCAAATCGACAAATTTTCGTCTCACAGACAATAATAAAAAACCCTAACCTCACCCATGGAAATTTGAAGCACAATTCAGTACTCAATTCTAAGATTTGGGTTCATAACAAGCTTCGATTTTCATATCATTAGTCGGATTTACATCAAATTTGTCCGGGAAGCCGCTCAATATTGGGACTTTGATTGATTTCGAACCTACTCCCTTAACTCTCAAGTTTCTTCGTCAATGATTCAATTTTATTGATCACCGGTAAGTGATAAGCATCCTTAAGATGATTTCATAAGTTTATTAGTTTCAATTTCGAATTCCTTGGTTTCAATTTTTGTTGATTTATTATTGTAAGTTCTAATCAAAACCCTATATATTTCTTACTCGAGTTTTTATTTTTCCTTTGAGTTAATATGATTTAGTTAAAAGAGTATTTCACCAATGTAATTTTTGATTTTGTTGTGTTGTATGAGTTAAGTTCGATTTGGTTTGGATTTCAAACCTATAAAAATCGGGATTTTTAATCTGATAAATTGGGATAAAACCTCTCTATGTTTTATGTAAGCTGTAATGTTATTTATAGCTTTTGAATTTTTGGACAATATTTATGATAATAAATTCGATGTGAAGTGAAAAGCTTAATATTTAAGTGAAGATTAATTACATGCTTTTATTTTAGGTAGTGAAATTATTTCTACGAGAAATCAATGCCATGGTTTAGGGAAGAACTTAAAATGAGTAGGTGACACTTACATGAGGTACTTGGGTTTTATGTAGAGGGGAAAAAGAAATTTCTGATTATCCACTTGGGAAATAAGTAATTCGGAGTTACTTTTGATAGTGTCTTAATGGGTTTAAAACATCATAATCAATATCAATAGTTATTTCCCAAGTGGCTATGTATTTTCCAGCGATTGAAATTGTGTATTTTCAAAAGTAATTCAGAGTTATTTTTGATGTGTCTTATGTATTTTCCAGCGATTGAAATTGTGTATACACATCATATAGTGTATTATCATTATGTTTAATTCAACCTCTCTTTTAAATTTCGTCAAAAGATATTGATTTTCCTTGATTTAAAGATGATACTCGATCTAACATCAACTCACATCACATATAATTATGGAAGAATAAAAAAAAATTGGGAGGCCGTTCTCAAGGAACTGTAGGAACTCTAAAGATAACTCTAAAGCTAACGATTATAACACTAAATAACACAGTAAATTTGGCAAATACAGGTTACTCGGGAAAGTAGCTGATGGGTGTCGTAGGATCAACATATTATTAATCTTATTTCCACACAATAAACTGGTAATATGATGAAAGTAAGGATCGTTTCCACGAAGAGCAGTGAGTTTTAGTTGTCAAAGTGTCACAAAGGGGGGTTTTGTTTTAGATTGTGAATAAAACAAAGTAAATAATCAAAGAAAATAAAATTGTATTATAATCAATAAAGAGAGATATGATCGAGGAATCCTTCTTCGTATATAAACCGTCAATGAGTTAAGATATTCATCTATTCGTCATTAATCATAGATTATCACCAACCGTAGAAAAGCAGCTAGAGCAGTGCTATTCTCTAAAGTCCTTTGGTCACTGGGTACCGAAGCGCTTGAATACCAGATTCTATTCATCCAAACCACCAAGTAGTAGCGCACTCAAGGTGTATCTTAGTCGAATGCTTTATGTTTTGTGACTTAGGTTAATCCTAGTAGTTAGACTCTTAGCGCAAGGTCCACTTTCTAGTGTTGTTTCTACACGTGATTGCTCCACAGAATCCCTCTGCAAGGTCTCACGTTTTCTACTTTTGTAGGGATTATTCAACAATTACACGGATATCCTAACCCTTTACTAGCTTTATATTAATCAATAGACTGATTTAGTTGACCCACAACAAAACTCTTCCGAGAAATCATCTTGTCATGGAAAAGTTTTGTCTTTTCCTTGTATATACGAGAACCCTCGTAAGCATCATTACGTATATCCTCTAGATCGCTAAGTTGTAACTTCCTTTGTTTCCCCGCATTGTCATAATCCATGTTGCACATCTTTATCGCCAAATAAGCCTTGTGTTCATGCTCAACCGGAAGATGAAAAGCTTTTCCATAAACCAACCGATATGGAGACATACCAATCGGTGTTTTGTACGCCGTGTTATACGCTCAAAGTGCATCATTAAGCCTATAACTCCAACATTTCCGTGTAGTGTTAACGGTTTTCTCAAGAATGGATTTAATCTCTCGGTTCGAGATTTCGGCTTGCCCACTAGTTTGTGGGTGATACGGCGTACCAACCTTGTGTGTTACGTTGTACTTCTTGAGTAGAGCATGAAAGGATTTCTGAAAATGTGAGCCATCGTCACTGATAACCACTCTTGGTGTACCATGCCTAGAAAAAATATATTCCTTCACAAACTCACAAACAACTTGATAATCATTAGTAGGGGTGGCTTTAGCTTCCACCCATTTCGAAACATAATCCACAACAAGAAGTATATAAAATTTTCCAATAGCATTGACAAAAGGACCCATAAAATCAATTCCCCGCACATAAAATACTTGAACAACAAGAATTGGTGTGAGTGGCATTTGATTTCGAGCACCTAGATTGCCCGTTCTTTGACATCTATCACAAGATTTGCAAAAAATATATACAACCTCAAATAGGGTAGGCCAATAAAATCCACTTTCAAGTACTTTGAAAGCGGTATGTTTAGAACCAAAGTAACCACCACATGCATAAGTATGACAAAAAGTAAGAATAAATTGAAATTCAGAATTAGCACGCACCTGGGGATGATTTGATCGGAACCGTATTTCCACAAGTAGGGCTCATCCCACACATACTTCTTGGCTATTTTCTTAAGCTTAAGCTTTTGAAATTTACACATTGTACTAGGTACTTGTCTCGTAACCAAGTAGTTCACTATATCCGCGTACCAAGGTGTTGAATCTTCAATTGAGAAAAGTTGTTCTTCTGGAAAACGATCTTGTAAAGGAAGTTCTTCTTCAGAAACAACAAGTCTACTAAGATGATCAGCAACAGTATTTTCAACACCTCTTTTATCCTTGATTTCGTAATCAAATTCATGTAGTAGTAATATCCACCGTATAAGTCTTGGCTTAGCTTCTTTCTTCTTTAATAGGTACCAAAATGTTGCATGATCGGAATATACAACCACTTTTGTACCCACCAAATATGATCTAAATTTTTTTAGTGCAAACACTATAGCCAAAAAAAATTCTTTCTCGGTGGTAGAATAATTTATTTTTCCAACCAATAGCCGTTTTTTGCTCTTTCAGAACCCTAAGTAGACGTTCTTCTTGTATTGGGGTGACGTTCTTTGCAATAATCACCGGAAGTTCTTCTTTATCACCCAAGTACGCGTAGTTTAAGTGATATGGAAGAGGCTTCAATTCAAGTTTCGGTTCCTGCACAATACAAGGTAATGGAACCTCATTAGTTACGGAAAAGAAATATAAGAAACATTACCCGGTTTAGCTTCTTGTAATGATGTTAGAGCACCACACATATCCATTAGCTCTTTGGCTAAATCAACGTCCAGGTTCGGCTGCCCATGAACGTCCAAATCAATGCTATTGCGTAACACAACTCCAAGTTCATCTTAAGCATTCAAATCAAAAATTTTTTGTGCTAACGAACCAATAACATCAATGGAAAAAGATGAGTGAACATTACTAGGCGCATGGTTTCAAAGATATTGAACCGTATGATCTCCTTATCAAATTCTATAGTGAGTGCACCACTATCGACATCAATTTTCGTCTTTGCAGTTTTCATAAATGGTCTCCCAAGAAGTAACGAAGTATATGAACAATTATCTCCATTGTGCATATCCACAATGTAGAAGTCAACCGGAAAGTTTAACTGATTCACTTGAACTAAGACGTCCTCCACGACTCCCTTAGGATATATATTGGAATTGTTAACCAATTGAATAGTGATCTTTGCCTCTTTTAAAGGTTCAAGATTCAAAGAATCATAAACATCGGCTGACATAACACTTATGGATGCTCCCAAATCAAGCAGAATGCTCGAACCGTCGGTTACCAATGGTAATGAGTACTGTGAAACCACCAGGATCTTCACACTTTGTGGGCATCTTCTTAAGTAACATAGTTGTAGCACTTTCGCCTACTTGAGTAATCTCATTAGCAATCAACCTATCCTTCCTTGTACACAAATCCTTCAAATCCTTGGCATACCTGGGTATGGTTTTGATGGACTCAATAAATGGAATGTTCATGTGTATCTTGCTGAAAATATCCATGATCTCCTTGTCCTGAGATTCTTTCCTGGATTTGGAAAAACGACTAGGAAAAGAAGGTGGTATGGTAAAAGTGGGATTTGTGTTCTTAGGTTGGCCGGTTGAGGTTGGCTTTTCCTTAGGTATGGTTTCCTCCTCTACTTCCTTCACGAAATCGTCACCAGGTATGCGCACTGCTCCTGTATCCATATTCAGATTAGAACCTTATTGTTGTGGCTCCTCAACTTGTCTTCCACTTCTTAATGTCACTGCATTGACGTGCTCTCTTGGGTTCACAAACGGTTGAGATGGAAACTTCGTCGATGCTTGTGCCTTCAGTTGATTCACATCGGTTGCCATTTGCCCCAGCTGATTCCTCAATTCCCTAATAGCTATTTCATGTTCCTAGTGGTTTTGTTGGACTGTTTCCTTTAACCTCCGTGTTGCAGATGCAACACCCTGTGTTCTTTGCAATAATATGTTGAACTTATCATCGATAAAAGAACCCTTCTCTTTAGGTTGTTGTGGTTGATGGAATTGTTGTTCAAAACCACTCTGTCTTGCATATGGATTAGAAACTTCTGCTTGCTTGTTGGCATAAATGAAATTAGGGTTATCTTTCCAACCAGGATTATAAGTATTTGAGTAGGATCATTCATTGGCCTCTGATTAGGAAATATAATGTTCACTTGTTCGGCCTATTCTTCATAAGCTAGGAATGAGCACAGCTGCCATTTGTTGCATCATCTTCTCCATATTACCCATTCTTTTCTCTAAGTGTGAAGAAGAACTAAATTCGTTGAGCCTGCTAGCCATCGATGCGCCTCTTATATTGAATTGCTGCGTGTATGCAGCCATGTTCTCGATCAGTTCCGTGACTTTATCGATGGTTTTGTTGGTTGACACACCACTAGCTGCATTTATGAGATTTCTCTCCGATTGAAGCATTCCATTATAAAAGTACTGCACTATGAGTTGCTCACTGATTTGGTGGTGTGGACAGCTAGACAGTAATTTCTTGTATCGTTCCCAGTAATCTTAAATAGTTTCACCAATAATTTGCTCAATTCCACTTATTGCTTTATGAATAGTTGCTGCTTTGGAAGTAGGAAAGTACTTTTCTAAAAACACTTTCTGCATATCATTCCATGATGTAATACTTCCATGTGGAAGGCTGTAAAACCATTCTTCCGTGGAATCTGTCAAAGAAAAAGGAAAAGCTGTAAGTAAAGCTCCGTCTTTGTCAGTCCCAGGTGGCTTCAAAATTGTCAACCTATGTTGAAATAATAACAGGTGTTTATTCGGATCATCTCCAGGTAGCCCTTTAAACTTCGGCAACCAATGTATTAACTGATATTTGAGTTCATCAGAATTATCTAAGTCGATGCAAAGATTTTGATGATCAAAAGATGGAGATGTTAGATCTTTGAGTGTCCTCCTTGGAGGAGGAGGTGGTGGAGGATCTATATCGTCGTCTGTATTAACCATCTCTTCTGTAGAGGGTTCTTGTTGCAAGTGATGACGTGCTTGTAATATTTTTCCCTTGCGAGTTTGCATACCGCACCTCAAATAATCCCAATATTTCGGTGCCAGAGATTAAGTACCTGAAACCAAAATCTAGAAAACGAAATTAAAAACTACAAAGAAAGTCTAAAAACAAGAATAAAACTAAGAAAAATAACAACTAAAGCTACCGACTGCTCCCCGGAAATGACGCCAAAATTTGATGGGTGTCCTAGGCTCAACAAATTATTAATCTTATTTCCACACAATTAACTAGTAATATAATGGAAGTAAGGATCGTTCCCACGAAGAGCAGTGAGTTTTAGTTGTCAAAGTGTCACAAAGAGGGGTTTTGTTTTAGATTCTGAACAAAAAAAAAACAAATAATCAAAGAAATAAAATGGTATTGTAATCAATAGAGAGAGATATGATCGAGGAATCCTTTTTCGTATATAAACCTTCAATGAGTTAATATATTCATCTATTCGTCATTAATCATAGATTATCACTAACCGTAGAAAAGAAGCTAGAGCAGTGCTATTCTCTAAAGTCCTTTGGTCACTGGGTACCGAAGCGCTCGAATACCAGATTCTATTCGTCCAAACCACCAAGTAGTAGCGCACTCAAGGTGTAGCTTGGTCGAATGATTTATGCTTTGTGACTTAGGTTAATCTTAGTAATTAGACTCTTAGCGCAAGGTCCACTTTCTAGTGTTGTTTCTACAGGTGATTGCTCCACAGAATCCTTCTGCAAGGTCTCACATTTTCTACTTGTGTAGGGGTTATTCAAAAATTACACGGATATCCTAACCCTTTACTAGCTTTAGATTAATCAATAAACTGATTTAGTTGGCCACCTAGAACAATCAATCAATCATAATATTTACTTATAGTAGATACAAACGATAATCATATGATGAAATCAAAATATATTCATATATTAAATCAAATCAAGTTTACAACTTAGAATTCATCCTCAATCAATAGGTGTTTATCTACTCATGGATGTAGAAGCATCCATGATATACATATAAGAAAAGTTTAGAGATATCGTTACAATTGAGAATCGCTCTGAAACCCTAGCTTTCGCTCCGTGTGAAGTCTTCTTCTCTCCAAGACTTAAAATTTCGTGACCTAATGATGTGATCATTTTACATAACCTAACACCTTTTTATAGGTTTACATTGCTTGGTCTTCACGTATTTAGTTCGGTTCAAGAACCCCGACCAAAAATAACGAAATAACGTTCACAAACGTGCCCTTAGGCCTTCCAAGGAGTTTATACACGTTTTCTTACTTGCTAGGTATGCGTACCCGTACGCGTACCTCAAATTCCAGCACAAATTTTCGGAACTAGGGTATGCATACCCGTACGCGTACCCTACTGTCTTCGGTATTCAATAAAAACTCGTTTTGGCCACAACTTCTTCGTCCGAACTCGGAATGGCCTCATTATTTTTGCATTATTTTATCTTTCAATTCTATTAAATATAGTGATGATAAATCCTTAATTTAAATGAGTTAAGATCGTTCTTTGGCCCTTCTCTTGATTTTGAGCGTTTTGCTCCTTTTCGTCGCATTTCTTCCACTTCTCTTGGACTTGGGCACTTGGATTATTGGAATACTTATATTCATAGCTCTTTTCAGCATTTTGTAGCTCATTTTTGGATAATTCACCTAATTGAGACAAATAAGATAAAACAAGAGTAATAATACGAAAATATGCAAGACTAATAGCTAAAACAAGTATGGAATGGACACTAAAATCATATAAATTATGCACTTATCAGTAGCTAACTAAGCAAAGATACATTATGTTAAAGGTCACTAAGGAATAGCATAATTCACGACTGATATCCATTAATCTCTTATGTTAGCTGTTATTTTATAGGTAGGGATCAAAAGATCAGGGTGTGTTTGAGTCCAATATTAGTATTCATCTATAGAATGAAAAATAGGTTCATCTTAGGAGGGAATCATTATTTAAGGGTTGTGTCCCTTCATACATGTACATACAAGGACCCAAAGAGTCACTTATCTTACTTTGAAGCAGGGTAAGAGATACTGATTTTCTCTGAGGTTTTGACACAGTGTTTGTTTGGATTATCATAAGTGTACTGCGAAAAAGGAAGCGCAAGCACGAAGTACAAATGACTGAATTCCAAAATTGCAATGATGAGTGAGCCGATGGTCAATGTATTAAAAATTCATTAGCCGTTTTATGTGTTGAAGTCTGCCTATTTGAGGCAGGTTGGAAAGTAGAGAAGGCGCCAATATGTTGTATCCCCTCCGTCCCAAAAAAGTGGATCTTTGAGTTGAAGAGTATTAGTGAAGTAGTGATGTATTACAGAAAAGTTTATTCTGCGATCAGAGCCAATAGTTATTGACATTTTAATGTGTGCTTGAACATAATTGTATTTGAAAAGTATAATTTGATTCTTTCGGAGTCACATCAAGTTGAAGTTGGTACTGTGTGCTTAAACTGATTGATTGAAAACTCTTTAGCATGTTTAATATTATGTTGGTGTTCTATGCGTCTGCATTTTCATTATCAAGTTAATAGAGCATCTCATTTGTCTATATCAATTATATAAATTAATAGACGATTTGTTTTACAGGTTTTGAAACTTTGAAACATAACTACAATTGCATCGCGTGTGTGTCTTTACTAGTAAATATATAAAAAAAATCCTCATTTGAATAGTTTTTGTATATACTTCAATACTTTTTTTTTTCCTATGCATATGCATGAATATTTTCAGATACACATGAATTTTTTCTTTGGTCTATTCAAGTTAGACCTCCATATAAGAATATTTTTCTATGGTCCCTAAGATATTCTTATATAAAGTTTTTATTATATATAATATATGATGTTACTAGAGAAAAGTCCGGTACCAACAAAATTTTATCGAGACAACCAAACTCAACTTCCCTTTATAAAGATTGAAACCAAAAACTATGAATCGGTATGACAGAAATACCTTTGGATTTAAATAGTGTTCTATTTAGGTTCTTTTTTCCTTCTGGATGAGGACTGGGATTTCACTATGTTCTTCAACTTGTTAACCAATTTGAAATTGATTTGGGAGATTCTCTCCAAGACTCGCTCCCAGAATTCGTGGAGTATTCTTATTACACATTGTTTATAAGAGATTAATTAATCGATGATAAAAAAATCACGAATCGATGATTGATTAACGACGAAGGGAAACAAAGAAAGAAAGAAAAAGAGAAAATAATTTCTCTCTGAATCTGCTAGGTAAGGTATTAGGATTGCATTTGTTATTATATCAGATTATGTAGTTATTAAATTAGTTTTAATTTTAATTAGTATAAAGGGTTGATTAGTCATCTCAATTTTTTAGGACACCCCTTATAAATATAGGGTAGATATTCGTGATAATGGTACCCACAAAAAAAAAGGTTGTGCCCAGAAAACGATTCTTATGTATTGAGCCCGAGTGCATTGAGTCATGTGTATGCCTGAACGGAGCTCTCTTACAAGGGTCGAAGCCCGGAGGGCCTACAAACACCTTGTCACCCGTCTTAGCTGGTGTAGCGACCGATTTTGTGACTAATTCAGTATTGAACAAGGGGTTTCCCATCCAAAACTGAAATCGCGCCAATACTGGAGTTTAAAATTTGAAAATTCTAAAAGATTTGGTCTTGCGATAAGTTTGTCTGACCGACTAAATCCTCCGAGAATTTTCCAAATTTGTTGAAATGCCCAGTTGTGGCGATGACCGAAGTGCACGTACTGTTCTCGGCATGATAATCTTCAGGAATAACCACAATAGATTTCAGTTGAGCCTTGACCGCAGCATGTGCTGGTTATCATGATTATCCTGATGAAAATGACCAGAACAAAACAGCGCAACCACTAGGCTCTTACTGGTGGAGTCAGGTAGAATGTATATCAATTACGATTCTTGAGTAGAATGACTTGAAAGTATTTTATGTAAAACATTTAGGATTCTATTGGGAATCAAGTCTAACCGATACTGTTCTATACTATTCTAGACAGTTCTGGAATTGAAGTTATAATAGGATAGTGAACTATATTTGGGAGTTTGGCTTTTCTATAGAAGTCTGCTTATATTAAATAATATATGTTCTAAGTTTAGTAGAATTGTGTTAGGAAACTATTGTCAGTAGTATTAGTATTTAAAGGGTCTTAGGCTCAGCGTTTAGTTTTGTGAAAAACTCTCTGTCAGTTTTGATTTCAGTAATATATTCTAGGTTCTACATCTGGTATCAGTTAGTCACAAGATCGTGGGATTCTTAGGGTTTGTGAGGAAGATGGCGTGCACCTCAAATTCAATCAAAGTACCAGTATCTGAAGGGAAGAACTATGAGCATTGGAAAATTCAGATGGAGAATTTATTTACATACCAGGAAGTATGGGAAATAGCCGAGACAGGTTATACAGAACCTGCAGAAGGAGATGCTCTCACCGATGCACAACGAATGACTTTAGAAGAAAACAGGAAGAAGAATGCCAAGGAAACATATATTCTTCATCAAGGGGTACATGATTCACTCTTAGGCAGAATTGTATATATCAAAGAAGCTAAAAAGGCCTGGGATGTTTTGTCGAACTATTACAAAGGTTTAGACAAGGTAAAAAAGGTGAGGCTACCGACATTGAAAATAGAGTATGAACTTCTTCAAATGGAATCGAATAAATCAGTTTGTGATTTCTTTTCACAAACATTAATCCTTGTTAATGAGATGAAGGTTAATGGTGATAAGATAGATGATCTTTCGGTTATAGAAAAAATTCTCCAAGCTTACCAGATAACTTTGAGTCGAAGGTGACTGCAATTGAAGACTGTAATAAACTTTCTGATATGAATATCGATGAATTGTTGGGGTCGTTGCAAGCATATGAGCAGAGGATGAAAGAAAAATATCATATACAACCTGCTGAAGAAGCACTTCAAAGTCAGACAAGTTGGAAGAGCGACCCACATGAAAATTCAAATAGGCAGCAAGGCAGCGGTGAAGGTAACAATTATGTTGACATATTTAAAGTTTGTTGTTATAAATGTCAACGTGTTGGTCATTATAAATCTCAATGTAAATCCAAGAAAAAGGTCGTTTTTAACAATAAGGAAAATCTGGTGGAAAAGCAACAGGAAGAGTCTGAGACTTTGTTGTTAGCATGTCATCCTGTAGAAGAACAAAGTTATAACAAGTGGTTTCTAGACACTAGGTGTAGCAATCATATGTGTGGAAAAAGGAATTGTTTTTTGATTTGAATGAGTTGATACGTTCAAATGTGAAATTTGGGAATAGTACTACAGTTTCGGTGATGGGAAAAGGAAAAATCAACATCATTCTGAAAAATGGTTCTCGCGCATATATTTCTGATGTGTTTTATGTTCCTGGATTAAATCAAAATTTATTGAGCATGTGTCAACTTTCAGAAAAAGGTTACACCATGAAAAATTTTAATGGAATTTGTACTATCCATGACCGGCAAAGGCGACAAATTGCAAAGGTACGGATGACCAATCGTTTATTTTCATTGAACATTCAATATCCAAAAGAACATTGTTATAGTTCTTCTGTTTCTGATGACTCTTACCTATGGCACATGAGAATGGGACACGTTAACTTCAACAGTTTGCGATTACTTGCAAAAAAGCAGATGGTTTCAGGCCTGCCAGATATTGTTTTTCCTGATGGAAAATGTGAAGATTGCATTTTCGGAAAGCAACATCTTGATCCTTTCCCTGTAGGAAAAAGTAGGAGGGCGGAACAACCATTGGAGCTGGTTCACTATGATTTATGTGGTCCTATAGAAGAAATATCTCGTGGCGGTAATAGGTATTTTATTACATCCATTGATGATTTCAGCAGAAAAGCTTGGGTTTATTTGTTAAAACAGAAAGACGATGCATTTAATGCATTCAAAAGGTTCAAAGCTTATACTGAAAATAAAATTGGTAGTAGGATTAAGGGGCTGCGTACCGTCAGAGGTACTGAGTATACCGTCGTTGATAAGTTTATGGAGGAGTGTGGTATCCTACATCAAATGAATGCAAGGTATACACCTCAACAGAACAGTGTAGCTGAGAGAAGGAACAAAACTATAATGGAGATGGTTCGTACCATGAGGAAAACCAAAAATTTGCCGAAAAGTTTTTAGGGTGAAGCCGTTTCTTGTGCTGTTGACTTGCTGAACAGACGTCCTACTAAAAGTGTGTGAAAATGAAACTCCTGAGGAAGCATGGTGTGGCAGAAGATCTAGTGTTCGACATCTCAAAGTATTTGGATGCATTGCATATGCACATGTACCGGATAAAATTCGCAAGAAACTAGATGACGAAAGTGAAAAATGCATCTTCATTGGTTATAGTAGTGCGACAAAAGGATACAAGTTGTTAAATCCAGAGACTAGGAAGATGATTATCAGTCGTGATGTAATATTTGACAAATAAGGTCAGTGGGATTGGAATATTAAAACGTCAACAACAAAGACAGTTGTTGTTCCGAATCCTGAAGTAAATACACAAGTAGTTCCGTCAAGTTTGATGACTCCACCACATCAGGATAACATACCTAGTACAGATTCACTACCATTATCACCACAGCAGGGAGTGTTGTCTCGTCCTATTCGTAGTCGTATTTTTCCAGCTCGCTTGCAAGACTATGTTTTAACCAATGACAACGACGGAGATGAAGTTTTGGTAAATTTTGCACTTTTCGGAGATTGTGATCCAATAATATTTGATGAAGCTGTTTAAAATAAAGGATGGGTAAAAGCTATGGATGATGAAATTCAAGCAATTGAGAAAAATAACACATGGGAGATTACTACACTTCCACAAGGTAAGAAAACAATTGGTGTAAAATGGGTTTATAAGACAAAATATAAACCTGATGGGGAGGTGGATCGTCTTAAGGCGAGGTTGGTTGCAAAAGGTTACAAACAAAAACCGGGTATCGATTATTTTGAAGTGTTTGCAGCTGTAGCTAGACTTGACACCGTACGAACGATCATTGCTTTAGCTGCATAACGTAAATGGAGTATTTTTCAGATGGATGTAAAATCTGCTTTCTTGAATGGTGTTCTTGAGGAAGAGGTGTATGTGGAGCAACCTGCTGGGTATTCCGTCAAAGGTCAAGAAAACCAAGTATACAAGTTAAAGAAAGCTTTGTATGGATTGAAACAAGCTCCCCGAGCTTGGTATACACGTATTGACAATTATTTTGTCGATAATGACTTTAAGAAGTGTCCATATGAACACACTCTATACGTAAAAACTGATTCCCATGGTAATTGGTTATCGTTTGCTTATATGTGAATGACCTTATTTTTACGGGCAACAATTCGAAGATGATTGAAGACTTCAGGGAGGCTATGATCAAAGAATTTGAAATGACGGATTTGGGATTGATGTCTTATTTTCTTGGTCTTGAGGTTCTACAAACGGCTGACGGAATTTTTGTATCGCAACAAAAATATGCAAAAGATATCTTAGAATGTTTCAAGATGAATGGGTGCAATCCAATATTAACTTCAGTTGAAGACAAGTTGAAGCTTGTGAAGGATGGTACAAGTGAACTTGTTAATCCAACATATTTTAAACGTCTTGTTGGTAGCCTGTGATACTTGACCTCTACAAGGCCAGACATAGTGTATGGAGTTGGCTTAATTAGTCGTTTCATGGAGTCTCCGCATTAATCCCATTTGCAAGCATCTAAATGTATATTACGTTATGTCAGTGGCACGGTTGATTATGGGATTTTCTATACAACAACTCAAAAATCAGATTTGATTGGTTACACCGATGGTGATTGGGCTGGTGATAATGATACAAGGAAAAGCACTTCGGGTTATACTTTTCATATGGGATCAGGTATTTTCTCGTGGTCGTCAAAGAAGCAACAAGTGGTTGCTTTATCTACCGCAGAAGCGGATTATATAGCTGCCGCATCTTGTGCTACTCAAGCTATATGGTTAAGGAGAATATTAAAGTGGCTTAACCATGAACAAAAAGTCCCTACAAAGATCATATGTGACAACAAGTCTGCTATTGCACTCACAAAGAACCCTGTTTTCCATGAAAGAAGCAAGCATATTGATATCAAGTATCACTATATACGTGAGTTAGTAAATGACGAGGAGATGGTTGTGGAATTACGTTATAGTGGTGAACAAGTTGCAGATATCTTCACGAAGCCGTTGAAGACTGAAACCTTTGTGAAGCTGCGAGGGATGCTGGGAATAATAGACTCGCAGAGTCGCGGTTTGAGGGAGGCTATTGGGAATCAAGTCTATCTGAGACTGTTCTATACTATTCTAGACAGTTCTGGAATTGAAGTTATAATAGGATAGTAAACTATATTTGGGAGTTTGGCTTTTCTATAGAAGTCTGCTTATATTAAATAATCTATGTTCTAAGTTTAGTAGAATTTTGTTAGGAAACTATTTTCAATAGTATTAGTATTTAGAGGGTCTTAGGCTCAGCGTTTAGTTTTGTGAGAAACTCTCTGTCAGTTTTGAATTCTTCCTTTGGATTGTTATTGTTCTTTTTTGCAAGTGTACTTTTGATTTCAGTAATATATTCTAGGTTCTACAGATTCTATGAGGTTACCAAAAGCTGAAATTACTTATAGCCCAAAAGACCTAACTATAATCGGAATAAGTTTTTGAGAACAAGTAGGATAGCTCTTGATATGAAAGTTATCTCCCCCTTTATCTCCCCCCTTTAATGCCAATAACCCAAACTGAAAACGCTAACACTTTTTCGTTGTCACCGAATGTTTCGAGTGCACACGTAGTTTTGGTACGTCGCACGTATTTTTAATCTAATCCGTTCTTTTACTACTGTCCGTTAGATAATGTCTATATGCTATTTCAGCGGTCCGATCCGACTAAATTCAAAAATTACAAAATACCCGGATGCATAACAACAGTACCCTTTTCTTCCTCTTCGATCGTTTCCTTCTTCTCCCTCAACTCTCTCTCGCTCTCTTCTCTAAACAGCTAAGAATCCCGCTAACTGAATCTTCAACTAGGTTTCGTAAAATTAATTCCGGAGATCAACAATTCGGCCGATTGTTTTCCTTTTCTTCGATTATGTACATTTCTTAACATTAAAATTGTTTTCAACTGTAATTTGGAATTCTAGGGTTCTGTCAATTTCAGGGATTTTATTTGATTTGTGTTTATGAATGATTTTGAAGGGTTCGTGATTTAATGAAAATATCTTCGAAGATTATGATCGCGATGAGGATGCTCTTCATCGAAGATTCATAAGGAGAGGAATTGATTCAGAAAATCTGAACAAGATAAACGGGGTCATGAATTATTTTTCTCAAAAGCAAATAACTGAAACATTTTATTGAGAAAAATCAATTAGAAGCATCAGCAGCAGAAGATTTTATCTCACCATCTATCATCAAAATTGTCTTGGTAATGAGGGTTCTAATTTAATTGTACAATAATTACTTTCAGTTTTGATTTTAGTAGTTTGAATTTTTAATTCCATTTTTTAATACTAGAAAATTAAGGGTTCTGATTGTACAATGATTTAATTCTCACAGTGCTGAATTTCAATGGTTTAGTTATCTCTTAACGGAAGGCCAGTGCCCAATGGCAACATTTCCTTTTAACGGATATTCTCTTTTTCTACCACCTGCTGAATTATGCATCATCAAATCTATTTTTCAGGAGAAAGAAGAGAAGCTAGAAGGTGATGCCGCTTTGAACAAGCTATCCTCTGACATATACCGATGATGATACCAAGCGTGAGAAAATATTTTGTAAGTCTGATCCATGCCCATTTGCTTTATTTCATGCAAACAAAATAGTTACTTTAGTTTCCGCATACAAATTCAAGGCTAAGTATATTGAATTTCTACTGTTGGAGTCAAACTGGAAAGAGGTGGGTGCCCAGGTGGAATTGAAGAAATGGGAATCCTAAAGAGTGTGATAAATGCAGCACATGATAAGATTGTCTCAGTTTTTCTAAGACAGAAAGAATATGATTAGGTCTGGAAAAAAAATTAATCTTTTACCGTGTAGTATTGATTTTTCCACTTCAGTAAATCATGCAGTTTATCATTTGGACTGTGCCCAAGTTGAAATGTTATTGTTCGTTGTTAGTGGGTGGTTCTAGGACTTCTCTACCAATTCTTGATTAGAATTCTAAATCGTGCTAAATTATTTGTGCTTGCCGTATTATCTATTTCCCTTCTGTTGCAATTTGCAGATATTGTTGGAGTGTTGGTCACAGATCCCAAACTCGGGAGAATCAGATGCCCATGAAGGTGTATGTGAAACTCGGCGCTCGACGTGCAAGGCACGTGCATTCTACTTGTTGTAGTAATTGATGTTGCAGATGTTGTAATTTGGGGGAAATGTTAATTAGATTTCATTTCTTCTTTTTTTCCCCTTTTGCAGAATCAATCTAGAAAAAGAATTCAAGGTAAAGTCATCAATGGAAAGACTAGAGAAAGAAGAGGTGGTGGAAAAATCACAAGATATTGTTAACAATAATATCGAAAGACTACCAGAAGGATGTATATCTGACAACACCAACAGATGTGTGCTGGTCTAGTCTGGTTTCAACTCTTTTTAAATCTGCAGCTGATTCAGATGTTCTTTGGGAGAAATTTCTACCGGCTGATTATCAAGAGATCATTTCTGGAGCATTGCATCTTTTACCATCAGCTGCACTATCTGAGAAAGAGTTATATTATCGCCTATCTGATGACCCACTTCTCATTGATGGTGGTTCTAAGAGCTTTCAGTTGGAAAAATCTAGTGGGAAGAAGTGTATCATGCTTGGAGCAAAGGAGCTTGCAATTTCTTGGGGCGACGGAAAGACTCCTTGGTACTGGGATTGGCCACGTTGTCCTGGCTCCAGGTTTGCTCAAGTGGCTGAACTGCATGGCGTATGGTGGCTTGAAATTCATGGGAAGATGGAAATCCAATTGCTATCTCCGAACACCTTCTATGTAGCTCACTTTGTGTTTAAGTTAAGGGATGATGCTTATGGATTTGATGATTATGAACCAATGAAGGCCAAAGTCGAAGTCTTTGGACGAGCTGATGGTGACACTAATGCGTGTAGCAAAGAGAGACTTATCTACTTAGGTGCCTGCAGCGAATATTATCCGCCAGATCCAATTTATCCTCCAGACCAAATGTTGGAGCCTGAATATTTTGCACGGGAGAGAGGAAACGGATGGATGGAGGTTGAGATGGGTCATTTCTACAACGGAGGAGGAGATAGTTAAGGCGGGGAGGTGCATATGTCTGTGCTTGAGACTGAGAGGGGAGTACACAAGTGTGGCCTTGTTGTCCAAGGTATGGAACTTAGACCCAAGGTGGACACACATAGTCATTCTAATCCAGATCCAAATAAGCTCAGTTCTACTTCTAGCAGAAGCAGGAGTAGGAGGGGTAGAGGTTCCAGAGGAAGAGGAGTTGTTTCATCATCATTTACTTATGCTCAAGCATTAACTTCTGCAGCGTCTACATCTCAAGCATCAACTGGATCAAGAGGAGGCAGGGGATCAAGGGGAAGAAGAGGTGAAAGGAGAGGCAGATGATTTGTTCAACAAACATAAGGAATCCCTTAGTGTTGAGGAAATGTATTTGTGCCCGTCATAACAAAATTCACCAATTTTAGATCATTTTCTTCCCTTTTAATCTCTGCAATTTGAGAGCTGTTAACTGTTATAGCTCTGAAAAACTGAAAGAAATTTAAGGAAAATTGATCAGAAAATCAGATTAAACCTTGTGTTCCTTCGAACTGAATAGATTTTTTATTTTATTTTTGACATGGTAAAGTTGAGCCGGTCAGTCGGTCACCCTGAACCGACCAAGCTAGCAATAAAACAGCGCCACCACTGGACTACATTACAGTTGATTTGAGCACTAAACAATACGGGCAAGCCACATCAAAGCAGAGAAGAAAAACAATTCAGTTAACACAAAACATAGAAGAATGCATGATCAATCCAATAGGTGATCTAAAACAAGTCAACGACACAGCGCTCTCGCAGGTAACAAAGCATCCAGGAAAGCGGTTTCACCGATTGCAATGTGTTAACAAGTATTATTGACTTCATAGTTCTGTTCAGCTGCAACTCCATTAGAACCACTTGCAGATGTGGTATAGGTATCTGTCGATGCGTCGCAGGACTGTGCAGATACAATCTCTGACGAAGACGAATCATGTATAATGAAATGGTTCAGTCCATACACATTTACAAGAGGAAAACCAAAATAAATACTATAAGGAAATGAAAATGAAATGATTTAATTGAATTGAGTAAGAAATACATATACTTACGCTAAAGTGCGGCTGTGACAATCAACACAAGGAAAATACACTTGAGGAAAACATTGATGACCTTGGCCATAACTGACTCAACGATTATTATTTCTCTTCGTTGATACTAGGTATTGCTTCTTGAATGATTTTGATGTGGATGATCGAGAATCAACTTATTAACCTATATTAATAGTAGGCGTACAATGAACCAAATATTCTTAAATAAGTAGTAATTAGTCGTGCTCAGTCGTGGGAATTTTTAAATTGATCATGTACTAGCCCTACTGTACTACCGTTTAAAAAGAGAGTGTTTCTAAGAAACAGCTCCAACACGATACGAGTCACAATGTACGCCAGAAACCGCTTTAAACACCGATCCAACTCAAACATCGTCCAACCCTCCTAAAATAACAGAAGATTTTCCCAAAATCACTTTTAATAGCTTTTTAGCAACTTGTCATCGCCACAACAGATTTCCATGCACTGGAATTCCGTCCTTCTCTTTAGTGTTATCATCATTTGGTTCATATATATATAATATGTTCGGATACGAGAAGTGTATATATATATATATACATGTGTTTCTGCTTCTTTAAAAGCGAAAGATTTTGTTCTTAAAGATTTTGCTCTTTTTGTTTATAGGGGAGAGTGTCAGGTATTTTCAATATTGTTTGCCGCATTGAGCGCCGTGGAATTTTTTTAGTTAATGAATTTGAAAATCTATTCGATTTTTCAGAAATTTTCACAAAACCTGTCTGTTCCCATAGGGTTTCTTCAAGAGACACCATTAATGGATGCCCGTTGAAAGTGTCTGTTCGTGATGGAAAGACATCACGAAAAGGCATGAATCCCTCTTTAAATAGTGAAGGCTTTCTCCCATTTCAATCATCAAAATCTCTTTCACTCTAAGCATCTTCAGAAATAAAATATTGTGTGTTCTTGATTGGGTCAAGGGAGTACAACTCTTGAATTCAACAACGTTGTTTGGACTTCATTCTATCCTGAAGGCAATATTTCGCTGACCAATTGTACTCGCCAATTATTTCGGAAGGGGCGAAATAATTGCTGAAAAGAATCGTAAGGTCTTGAAGCTTGTGCTACAACATTCTTTTCAATCTCTGTTTTCATCCTCTAGTACATGTATTTTTCAACAGTCGAAATATATATATATACACTTGTGTGTAAAAAAATAACCAAATTTAAGAAAAATTGATCAGAAAATCGGATTAAACTTGTGTATAGAAGAAAAGGTAATGGATAAGTTTCAATATGTATATGTGGATGTGTATAGGGAAGCTCGAAGTAAATACCATAGGAGTCTAAACACACTTGACAGCGCGGCTAGCCTTCTTTTCTTTTATGAAAAAAGAAAAAGATAAAAAGGAAGAACAAAAAAGATAAAAGGAAAAGAAAATAGTAGAGAATGAATTTAGCGAGATATAGGCCGTGAATTCAAGCAGCAAATGATAAACATACGAGATACGACTATATGATAATGTCTATGATGCAATTAAGCCGCACAAAAGATAGACAGTTCAGACAGAATTACGAAAATACATCGGTGGTTTGAAACAATACACAAAAGCAAAGTAGGGAAGAAAAACAATTCAGTTAACACAACAGTATAAAAATTCGTAGAAGTTGAAATTTTAAAGTATTTTCGGTGATTTAAAACAAGTCATCAGCGCTCTCGCAGGTAGTATCATCATCCAGGAAAGCGATTTGTCCGACTGCAATTATTTACAAGTATTTTCGGTCGTATGGCTCTCTGAAGCTGTAGTGGTTCCATCAGCAACACTTACATCTGTGTTATAGGTTTCCGTTGGTGCACAGTCCTGTGCGGATATCATCTCTGACAAATCATTCATGCATATTTCAAATGGTTACTTACAAAAAGAAAAATCAAAAGAAATATAAGAGACTCAAATGATTTAATTGGATTGAGCGAGAAATAAATATACTTACGTGAAAGGCCGCAGTGACAATCAATACAAGGAGTAGAAACTTGAGGAAAATATTGATGATCTTGGCCATAACTGACTCAATGATTTTTATATCTTCTTCGTGGATACTAGGTATTGTTTCTTGAATGATTTTGATGTGGATGACTGGAAATCAACTTATTAACCCATAGTAGGCGTACCATGAATCAAATATACTCCAGCTAGTAGCTATAGTCAATGTTTTGGTTGTGGAAACATTGATTATATGCTCCAGTTATGCGGTACAACCATTGACTTCAAAACGAGAGTGATTTCTACGAAACAGCTCCAACATGATACGGAGTCGCAATATATGCCTGAAAATCCGCGTACATCTGCTTTAAACACCGACCCAACCCAACCCAACCCAACCCAACCCAACCCTCCTGAAACAAAAGAAGATCTTCCCAAAATCATTTATGAGGCCAAGCATTATGGTGCTCTTTTTCCCTACCTATCCCTTATGTGAAGAGAAAAAATCAAAAAACCAACTACAGTATTATGGTCTTCCATATTCCTACAAGTGTAGGGATATTCCTCCGTTTTCCTACAAGGAGGATCAAATGTGATCCTTCTAATAGGAAAGGGAAATCACAAGGCTACTCAGCTGCCGTATATATTTACGCTTTACGGCTAGTAGCCGTATGGCAGTTGTACTGTTACTGGGTTGCCGTAACATTTTACACGGCTACTAAGTAGGCGTCGTTTCCGTAAATATACTTGTTTGATCTTTTTTCGTTTACACCTCTCTCACACCCGATCCTAACCATCCATCATTAATAACGGCTCTATCTTCTCCACCATCGGATCTCAACGGTCATTTTTTCAAAATCCTCAATAAATACCACTCTAATATTCTCTACTCAAATCACACCAAATCCCCTCTTCTTACAGTTATTCACTAAAATCGCTCAAATTTTCTTCTTTAAGTAAGAGTTTTAAATTTTGTTTTGCCATCAATGTCGGAGACTCAAAAGCAAAAAAGGAAACATAGAGCCATATTTAGTACTTTAGAAGATTATCATATTGTTAATCAGCAATGTGCTCTTGATTATAGCAGTTATGAAGGTAATAATGAGTTTTATAAAATCCTTTTTCAAAAACTTGTGGAATCTTGTGGTGGGACTCGACACGAGCGTACTATGAAAAGCGTTCGTAACAGGTTTAGCGTAATCAAGAATGAAGTGGATAACTTTTCTGAATGTGTTGCAAGAGCCGTTGCAAGTAATCCAGACTTGGACTATAATAACCGGGTATGTTATCTAAATATCTTCATTATAGTTGTTGTATATGTTGTTTGTAAATAGTTTTATTTATGCGTATCTTATTTATGATTTGTTTACATCGATGTAGATGATAATTGCGAGAAGCTATCATGTTGAAATACACAAAAGAAACTTTACTCGAGATCATGAGTATGACCTGCTTAAAGATGTTCCAAATGTACCAAATGTACAAGTAGGTGTAGCTGAAGATATGTACCAAGATTCTAATCCTATGTCATCTCAATTTCATGGAAATTTCTCAAATATGTTTAGTACTCCAACCCCATCTTCTCAAAATCCACCTACAAGCCAATTCGTCGAGACTCCATTTGCAAATCAAATTCCAAACGCTTATAATGTCCCTAGCGGTATCCCTTTTCCATTAGGATATACCCCTAATACGAACCCAAGTATAATACCCGGAACGTCATCAGGTGGATTTACATAAGATAAACGCAAGTCGAGAGCAGAGAAAAAAACCCAAATTAATAAAAAGGTGGTGGACCAAGAAGACCTGCTACACCATCCTCGCAAGACTCCCAGATGAGCGACGCGGGCAGTAAACTTGTTGATTTTATAAAAGAATCTCGAATGACAGTCGCACCTCGTCAGCAACAACACAACCAAATTATGGAAAGGTTGCTAGAGACAATACAACAACAAATTGAAGCTAATCGGGAGAAAGAAGAAAGGGAAATAATGCAAATCGATCTCCAAAAGCTGGCTCCAAATGCAAAAAAGTACTTTGAATTAAAATAGAATGTCATATTGGCCAGGCCATTGGAGAGGCAAGAACATAATCAGTTTAATTTTTAACTAAAAGTTTGTTTTAGTCTTTAGTTATTGCGTTTAGAATTTTATTTTTAATAGCTTAGTTTTATTGTTTTTTTAAGTAAAGTTGTATTTCAGTTCCGGTGATGTAGTTTTTTTTTCTCAGTAATATTAATTTTTATATTTCTAATTACGATAATTTGAATTATATTTTCTTATACCAACGGATCTTTTGTAACGACTATGTTATCGCCTATTTCCAACAGCTAATTTCCAACGACTACTTTCAATGCCTATTATAAATTGTCATAAACTTCCTCAACACAAACAATCCAAAATAGTTGGCATTAGTTTCCTCTGTGTCTCCTAATTTTTCCTGTTTCTGAATATAACATGGTAATGGTTGAGTATACCGTAGAAGAAGATATTGCAATCATCACATCGTTTGTAAATGTTGCTACTCTGCCTATTGAAATGTTCAAGAACTCTCCGCCTATGAAAAATGGACGCTGGTGTTCGACGGCTTTGTATAAGCGTTTGGAAATGTTAATAACCGAACCAGACGACAAGTTCAACAACGGATTTCTCAAATTTATATAGCGGTTCACAAGTACGTTAGAATTCAAAGAAGGATTCATGGTTACGCCCCACAACACATGAAAATTGCGATTACCGTAGGTCATCAAAAATAGTTATGATATTTGAAATGTTGTTTCTACATACACAGTAACCTATTGCTTTATGTTTGTTTTGCGTAGGAGAAAATGGCCAAATTTGTGTACCAACTAGATACTCGTATAGATTTTACATGTTATGAGTGCTACTTAATCTTTAAGGCTAACATGGCTAACATGGATTTTTACAATCCGGAAATGAATGTCGGCAATCCTCCAGAAGACGGACCTAACGAATAGTATATGCGGTTGTTGTTTAAGATTTTGTGGGTACATCTTCTGTAAACCCTCACGAGAGTATAACTCGTCCACTAGGGTCACCTAAGGGTTTAAAGGCTTGTTGCACGTGTTAAGTGCAATCAGGATTACTACGACAAGTAACCTAGATTTCTATTCAATAATTGTAATTTACTTTATAACAGCTAATTTCAAACGAATATATCCCAATGGTTATTTTATAACGTCTACATTATAACGGTTATTTTTGACGGATATTATAAATTGTTTTATCTATCTCCAAACAAGAAACACTTATTTTCATACACTTTGCAAAACATCTCACATATTTCGATACCTCTCGTACCTCTTTATACGAACACAACCATGGGATCATTTGATCCAATTGAAGATTTGACAATTATCAAAGTATGGTACACAGAAAGTTGAGTAGTAGATCTCTCCCCTGTAATGGCAGAGCCCGAAACCTTTTGGGCGAATATATATAACCAATATAGACAAGATTATGGGATCCAAACAGACAAGATATCATCATATGTCCCATGTAATGGCAGAGCCCGAAACCTTTTGGGCGAATATATATAACCAATATAGACAAGATTATGAAAACCCTCTGATGCTTAAGTTAGCTTTGGGTTTTTCACAGGAATTTTAGTGGTGAAGATTGCATACCTTTTTGGGTTGTGAATCCCTGTATTTATATGATGCGAATTAGGCCCTTAACCTAATTTCAAGGTGAGTATAAATTGTATTAATTCCCCTACATGCCTCCCTATAATAATTTTCCACACATGCCTCCTTGTAACAATTTTCCCTGCATGCCTGCCTGTAACAATTTTCCATGCCTTCTGGAAAATTGAATTAACTTTCCCTGCATGAAACCCTGGCATAAATTGAATTAACTTTCCCTACATGCCTTCTAGAATATTCTAGAAGCTTCCCTGTGTGACATGGCCAGCAACCCTTCTAGATGTTTCTAGAATCTTCCTCCAGGGTTATGGAACTAGCCAAACAAGAATGGTGCAAAGGGTTGGCCCAAACAAATGAGTACAAATTCCAATCCCAAGAAGAAAGTTTGTTTAAACCCACAGTGGGGCGTAATTATCCGCAAGGCTAACGGTATGGGGCGGAAAGATCCAGTGAGCCATGGCTTGGCTCGTCTGGCGGCTCAGTCGACTCGTAAGGGTGGAAATATCCTTCAGTTCAATCAGTGTGGGATGCAAACATCCAGGGACCACAGAATTATGTTACTCCGAGAAACATATGATGAATTGTTGCTGCTGCCGGGCGGAAATCAGTCCAGCTGCCATAAATCGCAGCCGCCTGACACCGCCGTCGGGTATGGCCGTCGGGCATTGCCGCCGGCCACCTGCTGCTGCAACCGTCGCCGGAGCAGATGTCGGATCTGTCTGCTGTCAAATGATGTCATGCTGGTGCAGTTAACGGCGTTACCACGGACTGCCCTGATTTTCTAGGTAATTAACGGCGTTAGGATTTAACTTACGACGTTAAATGTAATGGTATATGCTGACGATGTTACCTCTTAACGGAATATTCTAACGGCGTTACTTAAACTAACTGAATATGCTGTCTGATGACGTCATCGAGCACTGAATGCTTACTTTATTGTTATGATGTCGTGGCACCCTCTGATTGTCTCGTCCCGCAGACGTGGCATTCTACCCGCTGACGTGGCATGCTGATGTGGAAGTGGTGATAAGGCTCTTCACTTGCTTGACTTGGTCCTATGCATATGGGCTTCTATGTAAGGTGTTTGTGAGGCCTAGTTTGCCATATTTGGCTAATAAAAGAAGCATATTAAACCCAAGCAAGCCCATTTTTAGTGTAGAATATTAGGGTACAAACATCGCCCCCTCTTAATCCATAACTCATTATGGGTTAAGAAGTTTGGGTTCCCTAATTCTATTGGCAACTGAATTTGCATCATTCTGGAATGTTGCATAACTCGCCCCCCAAGCGCGTTGTTCGAAGCGTTATGCAACTCGCCCCCAGGAATGTAATGATTGCGCTGGAGTGTTATATATCTCGCCGCCAAATGGATGAGGTGATATATAACTCGCCCCAGTATGTAGTGGTGTCATGCTTCTCAATGCTCGCGCAAGGGTGCAATTCCTTGTTGTATTTTGCTCGCACATGGAATGAGAAGTTGAGTTTTTCTGCTATATTGAATTCGCGCAGGAGGCCAATCCTACTATTCAAGATGCGCGCAGAGTTGAGATGTGTACATTTTCACATGCCTGGACAGGTGAAAAAAATTCGCCACATTTACTGATGTCCCATATGATGGGGATACACTTGGAATAGGGTAAAAATGCTCGAACTGTGCATTCACCCTATCTGCGAGGTGTCAGAGATGCTGCTGACAGTAGACTTGAACTGTATTGTTTTGTCATTTAGGACTGACTGGGGATTCGAATATCCGCAGTAGCTTATAATTAAACACGAACGATTTTGATAAATTGTGGAATACCAAAATAATGTTGAATTAAATTTCTGAATAGAAATAACAAGATAAGTACCTACTGCTTGACAACAGATGGCTCGTTAAAACCTTTGTGTGGAAAACCCAATGGGATAAAACCATCATCAAAGAGTGCAGCACGGCAGGATTTGAAATTAATCCTATGCAAATTTATCTAATGATAAAACTTCTTCAAGTGGAACAAATTCCATGGCTTTCATGGTTTTGAATCTTGAGTACCATCGAGGTTCCTTAGGTAGTAGGAGCCACGAGATGCTGTCCTGTCCACTATGTATGGACCTTCCCAATTTTCTCCGAGATTTCCACAGTTTGGTTCCATTTTGGCTGCTCGGGTTTTCTTCAAAACATATTCCCCTGGCTTAAATGCTCGTTCTTTGACCTTTCGGTCGTAACTCAGCTTGATTGACTGCTGATATTTAACCAATTGCTGCAAGGTTGTTTCTCTTTGCTCTTCCAGCAGATCTTTATCTAAGTCCATTATGCTTTCATTGTTTCCAGATTCAACATCACGACTCTTGGTAGTCTTCAGGTGTACCTCAGTGGGGATGAATGCCTCTGTTCCATAAAACAGTGTGAATGGGGAGAATTAGTGGATATTTTTGTGGTCGTCTGGTAAGACCATAATACCCCAGAGAACTCTTCTATCCACTTTTCTTTTGCCTTCTCCAGCCTTTTTTGAGGTTGTCCATAATAACACAATTCGTTGCTTCTGCTTGCCCATTGCTTTGAGCATAATATGGAGCAGAAAAGTTGTGGCGAATGTTCAGGTTCTCGCAGAATTCATTGATCAATCTGGAATCGAATTGTTTTCCATTGTCTGACACCAAATCTTGTGGGATTCCAAATCTGCAGACGATATTCTCCCATATAAACCATTTTACGTCGTATCTGGTAACATGTACCAATGCCACTGCCTCAAGCCATTTTGTAAAATAATCAGTTGTGGCCAGTACATATTTCACTCCTCCGGTAGCTAGGGAAGTGGTCTGACGATGTCTAGTCCCCACTTATCGAACGGTCAGGGACTAAAAACTGGATGCAAGTCGTTAGCGGGCCTTTTAGGAATTGTAGCGTGCTCTTGGCATGGCACACATTTCTGCGCGTATTCTTTAGCATATTTCTGCATGCATAGGCAGAAGTACCCCTGGGTAAGTATCATGTGCGCGAGACTGCGCCCTCCAGAATGGTTACCACATATTCCTTCATGAGCCTCCGCCAATATCTGTTGACCTTCTTCGGCTGATATGCATCGCAAAAATAGCTCCAAATCTACAGGTTTGCGGTATAGTTGTCCCTCGATCATTGAATATCTCCATGCACTCTTTTTCACTTTCGAAGCAAGTTGCTCATCTTATGGGAGTTCACTGGTTGTCAAATACCGAATATAAGGTTGTCGCCAATCTGAAGCGTTTTCAACAGGATTGCCTGAATCGTCTATCACTGGACTGTCAACATACATATTGCTGTCAACGTTTTCGACATGTCCTTGTGCTAATGTATATAGTTACCCTCTCTTCCCCACTAGCGTGTTCGAGATCCAGAATAAAGTGGCTGTCAGAGATGTTAGGTAACTCTTGGAAATCCACTACAACGAAACGAGTGGTATCAGTTTCGACTGCGGAAGACGGATATGATAAAGCATCTGCGTGCATGTTTTCCAAACGTGGTCGCTTCCCAATAGAGAATTGGTCGAATTCATTTACCACCTCCCTCATACGATCTAAATATAAGTCCATCCTCTCTTCCTTGGCTCTGTAGGTCCCTAAAAACTGGGTAACTACTAGCATAGAATCAGTTATCAGCTTCACGTTCTTCGCATCTAACTGTTTGACAACCTTTAAACCGATAATTGTTGCTTCATGCTTAGTTTCATTTTTTGATTCTCGAAAGCCTAATCTGGTCGCTTTCTCGATCCTCGAACCTTAGGGAGTAAGGATGACGCTTCCAACTCCAACTCCACTAACATTTGATGACCTGATGAGTGCCAAATAATGTATATATCTATCCCTTTTTGTTGGCATTTAACTCATCTTTTGTGCAGTAATTCTACATTTTATCCCATATTCTGTATTTTCATTGTTTTCAAGAATAAATATTTTTCTTACTTAATTTTGCATTTTTAGGTAATAAATAAAGTCTGGATAACTTGCGGAGCGGAAAAGAGCTGAAGAGTGGTGAAAAGCCGGAAGAAATTACGCAAGGAAAACGCGAAGAATGTTGTGCACAAGACCAAGAGGCTAGGAATGGGCTTGAAGAGGAAGAATTGTTTTTAAAAAAGATATGGCCTTGGAATACCCAAGGCCCAAAATCCTTACCCTCACCCATTTCCACTACCCAAGCCCGTATCGGATTTCAGCCGTCAGATTGGATCATCTCAACATCTAACGGTCGCTCCCTTGCTGTTCATCAAAGTTTGATACATCCGCTTCACACCACAACACCTAACTCCATCTTGAGCCGTCAGTTTCGTTGTGCTTCTACATCCAACGGTCGCTCAATATCAGCCTCTCTTAACCGTCCGATTCAATTCAGTCTCATGCATCACACGGTCTCATCTCGCTGGACATCAAAAATGATATGTCCCCTCAACACCGAAACAACCCTAGGATACATAACCCAAAATGAAACCAAAAACCTAATCACTTCTCCACTTCGCCTTCTCTCTCTCGCCATCTTCTCCTCCACACCCGACAGTTGCAGACACCATGTTGCCGTACCACCACCAACTCTCCACTGTCACTACCAAATACCACATCATCACAACCACCCTATCTCTCTACCTATCTATTCCATCAAGCTCTCCCCTATTCTAATCCCTAGGTAAGAGACTGATGAGATAGATCGAGCTAGAGAAGCTAGAAAAGGCATGGGAATGAAGCTACAATGTCAGAGGAAGAATGGGTCGAGTTTAATTTGATGTTGCTACATCAAATCAGGTAAAAATCGAGAACCCTAACTTCTGTCAAATTTGAGAAATTTTACCAAAACCCTAATTTCGACTAAGAGAGAATTGAGAAGAGAGAGTAGGTAGAAATAGGGTATGGGTTAGACCCATTTCCGTAATTTCTTGAAAACCTAATTTTACTGTTTTAAATTTGGGATTTAGGGATTTGGGTGAAAACCCTAATTTGTAATTTGAGGGAAATTTCTTTGGGTATAAATTGAGGACTGTGGTGTATGTAATGGGCATGCTTGGAATAGCCGGCGTCCAGGACTTTCATGTTCTGTGTAATTTCAGTTTTCTTTTACAATCTTTTTGTTCACTGTTTATCCATTTTAATGTTTTGATTTCTCCATTTTATGTCACTGTGATGTTGTTATGTGTTGTTCCTGTTATGAACTCCATTGTGTTATGTTTGTTCTTTGCTGTCACTCCCATACCCCTGTTATGCTATGTTTCTGTAAGCTTGTATCATGTTCTGTATATGTTCTACTTTTAATTTCCTGTTGATGTTTGTGTTCTGTTTAATGTTAATGTACCTGTTATGTGATACATGATTAGTGGAATGTTAGGCTAGAAACCTCAGTGCATTGTTTTGATTGAGCAATGGGAGAAATTAGTGCTCATAGCAAGCTAATTCTCTTTCCATTCCATTTGTATGCCTAGAGCCACTGCCTTGGCCTTGCATTGTCACCACTGTTAGCTTCTCATCTTCACTGCCTTAGGCTAATTGCCTTTGTGTCACTTTCACTTTGTTCCATTTTGTTTTGTTTTTGTTCACTGTTTTGTTACTCATTATCTTGTTCACACTGTTTTCTTCACTGCCATCTCTTCTTTGCTATATTGCCTTGTTTTGCCCTGTTTTCTTCCCTTGGCTTGCTGCCTCCCTTCCACTGCTTGTGCTACTGCTGCTGTTGCTTCCCCTGCTGTTGCTGCTGCCAAGCCAAAGCCTTCCTTGCCTTGTTCTGCTGCCTTGTCTCCCCTTGCTGCTGTGCACTTGCCCTTTGCACTGCTGCATTGCTTTCCTTCCCCTTCTGCTGCTCCTGAAGCCACTGCTGCTGTTGTAACTGAGCTTGGCTCACAGCAATCCAAAAGCCCAAGCTCAGTTCTCAGTTCAAGACCAAGCCCAGGTTTGAACCAAAAGTTGAAGCCCAGTTCATTAAGGCTCCAAGCCCAAGTTCATTATTAAGGCCCAGTTCAATTCATTTTAAGACCAACTGAGTCCAAGGCTCAGTTCAATTCAAAGGCCCAAGGCCTAAAGCACTTCATCATTACAAACAAACCAACTAAGCCCAATAGCAATTTAGAGCCCATTAGCAATTTAGAGCCCAAATAGCTAAACACAACAAAACACTCCCGATCTCTGTGGATCGACCCGTACTTGCACGAGCTACAACCGACGACCGTGCACTTGCGGTATTACTGTAGGCCCGCGTTTCATTTCGCTTTAATTTTATACACGTTCCCGGGTCCACCATGACCCATCAGTAAACACGGTCCATAATGGCTCAGGTGTATCAACCTCCATTGCGCACTCGCCCCCAGTCTGATCAGTGGTTGACTAAGTGGGTTTGTCCAACAGCTGTTCTTCTTCTTCGGTAACCGTTTCTATATCGTCCACGGGAAAATCTGCTAGCAGTGCGGCCAGAGCGTGTCCCTTCTTTGCAATTCCCCAAAAAAATTTGACCATATGGCTAGTCGGCTGGGATCATCGGCTCGTTCCAGGATTCTTTTCAGCAGATATTCTGAGTAGACTACGATCTATCTCCCTTTGAAATAAGGCTTGAGTCGGCGAGATGCATGCAACAGTGCAAGTGTTATCTTCTCAATTTTTTTGTACCATGTTTCCGCCCCTGTCAAAGATTTACTGACGAAGTAAACGATCTTTTCATGTGAATCGTTAACAAACAGCACTGCACTTACAGCGTTCTCCGTTGTAGCCAGATAAACTCCGCTAGGTTGTCCAGTTTTTGGACTCACCAATACTGGGGGAGTTGACAAATATTGTTTGATCTCATCGAAAGATTTTTCGCACTCATCCGTCCAACCAAAGTTCACTACTTACTTCAAAACATCAAAGAATGGTTTGAATCGATCCGACGAGCGTGAAATGAAACGATTTAAATATGCTAATCGTCCCGCTAGCTTCTGGACCTCCTTCTTTGTACTTGGGGATGGCATCTCTCTGATCGCCCTGATTTGCTCCGGATTCGCCTTTATTCCTCTGTGCATCATCAAGTATCCAAGGAACTTTCCCGAGGATAGCCCGAATGAACATTTTGCTGGATTGAGCTTCATACGATATTGCCTCAAGATATCGAACGTCTTCTGCAGATCGAGAAAATGCAACTCCTTTTGCTCAGATTTCACTACCGTATCGTCGATATATACTTTCATCATCTTCCCAATCAAATCCTTTAACATATGGTCTACCAAATTCTGGTAGGTCGCCCCTGCGTTCTTTAGCCCGAACGACATCGCAGCATAGCAGTAAACTCTTCTATCAGTCACGAACGCAGTATGCTCCTGATCTTCCTCAAAAAAAGGTATTTGGTTATACCCCGAAAACCCGTCCATGAATGACAGTCTCCCGTACCCTGAGGTTGCATCCACCAAATCTCTTATCCGCGGTAGCGGGTACGGATCACTCGGACATGCTTTATTTAAATCAGTAAAATTGATACGGACACGAATTTTACCATTCTTCTTTGGAACGGGTACGACATTAGACAACCAGCAAGGATACTGTACTGGTCGAATAAAGCCTGCTTCCAACATCTTTTCGACCTACACGGTAACTCCATCTTTTTTACTTTGCGCCATATTCCTAATTTTCTAACCAACTGGATGGAATTTCTCGTCGATATTTATCATGTGGAAGGCTACATTCGGATCTATCCCAGGCATCTCAGTAAAACTCCATCCGAAGACGTCAATGTTTTCCCTTAACAATGTAATCAAACCATCGCGTTCATGTGTAGGAAGATCTGCCCCTACGAACGTCGTTTTGTGCTTCTCATATCCAATCTGGACCTCGATCAGTTTCTCGATTGTTGGGAGTTCAGCCGCATCCTCTCACACATATGATTTTGGAGGGAAAGGGTTTTATAATTGCTATTTATGTTTGATTCGCATGATTTGGTTCCCGCTAACTTCAGATTTTCTGTATTCATCCATAGCATTCTCATGACACTTGTGGGCGGCCATCTGGTCACTTCTAACCTTCATGACCCATTCAGGAGTAGTAAACTTCAGGCATTAGTGATACGAGGATGTGACTGCACCGATCACATGCAGCCAGTCTCGTCCCACGATCGCATTATAAGGAGATTGACAATCCAGCAACAAGAAACTTCCTAGAACAGACTTGTCAGCCACTGTTATAGGCATCTTTACTTTCCCAATCGCCTTTGTAACTTCGCCGCTGAATCCGATAATTGGATTTTCGTCCTCCTCGATCAAGTCGTGCGAGAGAATCATAGAGGAATAGGCTCTTGAAAACAACACGCTCACTAAGCTTCTTGTATCCACTAGAATACGGTGTACGCGGAACATGCCAATTCAAGATGTTATAACAATAACATCATTATGGGGAGCATATACACCTATCATGTCTTCTTCAGAAAACTCGATCTTTGTGCATCCAAGATTCAGAATTTCTGCTCCATTTCCACTGACAAAATCGATGTGATTTGTCACGTTCCATTCCTTCAGTTGCCTGAGCTTTCTCTTAGTCTCATCTTTTGATGCCCGTCTGGTCATTGGATGGATCATGGCATGACTAACACTAATCACATGTGTTGTGCCAAATTGTCCTGAACCATTCCCAAAATCCTTTTTCATGTACTCTTGTAGCTTTCCAGCGTCTATCATTCGCTGGACTTCGATCTTTAAATAATGACAATTCTCAGTCTTGTGACCATGATCTTTATGATAATTGCAGCATTTGCTTTTATCACGTTTATCACGTGTCTCTGCTGGCAAAGGCACGTGATAAACGTGATAAGAGAAAATTCTGCAATTATCATAAAGATCATGGTACCATGAGGGGCTCAAATCCTTGCTTATGTTTTATACAACTCTGTAAGCCGTATGTTCAATGGTGTCAGCTTCATATCATGATATTTCTTATATCCAGTTTTCATTCGTTCCCCTTGATTTTTCTCTCGAACTTCACCTCGATTGTTGTGCTGTCCACTCGAACGGTTCTTTGACTTGTCTTTCTTCCCATCATTTGGATGATTGGATGATCTGTTAACTTCTCTCGTCACTCGAGATTTAGAATCATCCTCCACTCGAGCGTATTCTTCTGCTCGATCATACATTTCTTCCAGAGTTTTTGGTGTTTTCTTGAGCAAGGAACCGTACACACCCTTTTGATCATACTGGTATGCCTGTTTGTAAGCTTCGATGACGACTTGATCCTTGGCACCATCCACATCGTCCAACTCTTGCTTGAAGCGTCGAGTAAACTGTATGATGCTTTCCTCCTTCCGAATTCCTAGAAGGAACAATGCATGGAATCTCTTCCGATTACGTCTGTTGTACTTGTAGTGAGAGCAGAATTCTCCAATTAGATTTTGGTAAGTACCAATCGACTTTGCCGGGAGCTGATTGAACCACTTTATTGCTCCACCAGCCAGTGACTATGGAAACATTTTGCACACCAACTCATCGTTGCACTGCCATATAGTCATGGCAGTTTCATAGTGTAAAACATGCTGATCTGGATATATATTTTCTCATCGAATTCTGGCAGCTTAGGAACTTGAAAATTCATTGGCAGCCGGAATTCTCTGATATTCAGTTTGAAATGAGATCCTGCGGCTCGATGCAACCTGTGTATCCTTTCCTCTCTGGAGCGTTTTTTCGATATTACTTTCTCGATCATCCTGCAAAGGCGAGCATCCGTTATTGCGCTTACGTCTCCATCATAGGAACTGTCCTCCTGCTCATAGTCCTGATCCTCTGGAATATCAACTTTAGATCTTATTCTTTTCCTTTGGGTTCCAGCGGACCCTCTTCCATCTCTGCCTTGCTCCGAACGAGCATAGTAATCGTGCAAAATTTTTCTCTCATCATGCCGATCTCGAACCTCATCTTCGTCATTCCTGAGACGTTTTGAGCGGGTGGTAACTCTGGCCATATTCTGCTGAGTTGTAGTTAGTTGTGCTCTGGTTTCTGGTCGCCGGGCTCATGCACGCCTTCGTCTAGGCAGATCTCCAGTGACCAAGAGATTTCTTTCTGGTCTTTCAAGATCGATCACTTCTCTATTTTGGTCTGCATCTCGTGGGCTAACTCGACTTCCAATGTGCGCCCATACAGATTGACCCTTCTGGTTGTTCAGATCTCCAGTCTGGTTCTCTCGTTCTAATATCAAGAGAGCGTTCTCTTTCTCCACCTCGTTCAGCCGATATCGCAACAGTCTTCCTCTGTACTAGGAGTCTCCGTTCGTCCATATCGCAGGTCATGTCGATAGTTATTCCTCCTAGACAGGCTGCCGAATACATGCCTTCTGTTTACTCGATCTGGTGGGTTTTCTCCATCAGGCATGGAGTCAACATCCATTCGTTCGTCTTCGATCATTGGTTGTATTTCGATTCTCCGATTATTCAGATCTGAGTTTTTCACGAAAACGATTTCGATTTCGACTACGATCTAGGGTTCTGTCATGAGCACGATCTCGATCACGACGAAGATCTAGGACGCTGTCACGAGTACGATATCGACCCTATCTGTTTCCAGTGGGTACTGCTGGTGCTGAATGAACCTCAATCTCTTGCCTTTAAGCTTCTCGTCTCCTGCGTTGTTTCACTACTGCCATAACTCGATATGTGAAAACACGATTATCTTTTCTCGATTCCCCTTGGTCGGCGCCAATGTTTGGATGGTAAAATATACTTATACCTCAAACACGAGTCTGATGGTATTAGTTGATGATCCAACTGCTGCCTTTTTCTTCACGTGAACAGTATTAGGGGGGTGTACCTGCCAAAAACCCTCCGATGCTTAAGTTAGCTTTGAGTTTTTTCGCAGGAGTTTTAGTTTTGAAGATTGCATATACCTTTTTGGGTTGTGAACCCCTGTATTTATATGGTGCGAATTAGGCCCTTAACCTAATTTTAAGGTGAGTATAAATTGTATTAATTCCCCTGCATGTCTCCTTGTAATAATTTTCCATGCATGCCTCCCTGTAACAATTTTCCTTACATGACTCCTGGCATAAATTGAATTAACTTGTCCTGCATGCCTTCTGGAATATTCCAGAAGCTTCCCTGTGTGACATGGCCAGCAGCCCTTCTAGATGTTTCTAGAATCTTCCTCCAGGGTTATGGAACTAGCCAAGGAAAAATGGTGCAAAGGGTTGACCCAAACAAATGAGTACAAATTCCAAGCCCAAGAAGAAAGTTTTTTTGAGCCCACAGTGGGGCGTAATTATCTGCAAGGCTAACCGTATGGGGCGGAAAGATCCAGTGAGCCATGGCTTTGCTCATCTAGCGACTCAGTCGGCTGAGCCGACTCGACTCGGATCGATAGGATGGAAATATCCTGCAGTTCAATCAGTGTGGGGTGCAAACATCCAGGGACAACAAAATTATGTTACTCCGAGAAACACAAGATGAATTGTTGCTGCTGCCGGACGGAAATCAGTCCATCTACCGGACATATCCGCCGCCTGACACCGCCGCCATTTGACGTCGCCAAATGCCGCCGCTGGGTATGGCCGTCGGGCATTGCCGCCGTCCACCTGCTGCTGCAACCGTCACCGGAGAAGGTAACTGTGTCAGAGGAGATGACGGAGCCGGAGAAGATGACGGATCTGTCTGCTGTCAAATGACGTCATGCTGACGCAATTAATAGCGTTACCACAGACTTCCCTGATTTGCTATGTAATTAACGCCTTTAGGATTTAACTGACGGCGTTAGATGTTACTGTATATGTTGACGATGTTACCTCTTAACGGAATATTCCGAGAATATTCTGACGACATTACTTATCCTAACGAAATATGTTTTCTGATGACATCATGACGATGTCATCGTGCACTAAATGCTGACTGTATTGTTCTGATGTCGTGGCATCCTCTGATTGGATCGTTCCGCTGACGTGGCACTCTACCCGCTGAGTCGGCGTGCTAACATGGCACGCTGATGTAGAAGTGGTGATAGGGCTCTTTACTTGCTTGACTTGGTTTTATGCATATGGGCTTCTATGTAAGGTGTTTGTGAGGCTTAGTTAGCCATATTTGGCTAATAAGAGAAGCATATTAAGCCCAAGCAAACCCATTTTTAGTGTAAAATATTAGGGCCCAAACAAAATAGTATATAATTTTTGATATGAAAGCTATAAATAGAGCAAGCTATCAAAACTACACACACCAAAACTAAGAGAAACTAACACCTTGTTGTTTTTTGAGTCAGATCTGACTCATCATACTCAAAGATATGTGAGTTAGTGTCTTGGTCCCATGAGTCAGGGCCATTTTATCCTCTGACTCAAATGGGTACGAGACATAGGTTAGGTCCTTGTCAAATCGCGAATCAGACCTGACTCAATATGAAGAAAAAAACGGTGTGATATCTGACTCGAGCCGAATCAGAGGTTAGGTCAGATTTAGACGCCGAGTCAGCAAAAAACAAATACACTATAAGCATTCTCGTTCTTCTGTCCCTTTGCAATTAAGTAATTTAGGAGAAAAGAAATCCTTATCTAAAACCAAACCGTGTTTTTCTTAACCTTGAGACTGTAAAAGTTTTTTTCTCTTTTCCTAAAACACATGTCCCACGAGTTTTTCTCCGAAAGCTACACTTGTTGTCGTTAATGGTGTTTAAAGTGGACAACATCAATTTGTGAAAGAAAGATCAAGGTATTCACTCTTTTTTTTCTCAATCAATGTAAAATTTTATTAAGCTATGATCAGGACAAAATCAATACAAAAATCATTTAAGGCTATTTACAGGAAATGAATCTATAATAGAATCTGTAATAAGTCTGAAATGGGGACTCTAGAATGTAAAAGTTACTGTCAATATAGGTCTTAACATTGCCTACACTCATTCCACTGCCCTCCTTTGCCATTTTATCAACATTAAATTTTATCTCCCTATAACAATGGGAAAAATCTATACATATGACATTATCACAGACTATGTTCCATCTTGCAAGAATAAACCATGGAAAATCATTTTTCTGGAAGGCAAGAATAACAACTTTAGAATTAGAGTTGAAGACTACTTCCATATGATGATTATGCATTTCCCATTCACCTGCACATACCATGGTCATGATTTCAGCAAAATAGTTAGTAGCAACACCAAGTCCTCCTGCTACTGCTATCAGAAAGTCTCATCTTCCTCCATCCCTTGATACAAAACCATAACCAGCTAATCATGGATTTCCTTTACTAGCCCCATCACAGCATATTAAGATTTTAGGAGGTGTAGGAAGAGTGAAAAAAACTTCTACTACCTTGAAGTCATAAGTTTGCAGGTACTTGATGCCAAAGAAACTTAATATCTGGAGATCATATGCTTCATTATGCTTCTCATTTTTCCTTTTAATCTGAATTCATTCTCACCTGTTAGGAAGATGATATTACTTTTGATCAGATCAATATGCTCAATTTCTTCTTCAAATACCTCTCTGTTTTTTATTAACCACATTTACCTGAGAATAATGAAGGCTGCAGCTATCCACAGTTCTTTAATCACTGAGATCTTGTAATTTGCCATCCCCAAAACATCTTGAAAGGAAGTAGGATTGCTGAATTTGAAAACATTACAAATCCAACTCCACAAGGTAGAACTGTAATTGCAGGACCATAACAAATGGTCAAGATTTTATTCTTCTTGTTTGCACAAGTAGCACCTTGAAGCCATTTGGAAACCTTTTGACTTGAGTTTAGCATCAGTATCACAGATCCCTATAGCAATTTTCCAGACATTGCTTGTTATTGTTGGATGTACACAGGATTTCCAAATTGATTTAAGACAGGGAACTTACCTCTTATGCACTGAACTATAGAAGCAACAGAGAATTTGCCATATATTGAACCACTCCAAAATAAGTATGACTTTTCTTCCATCTATTACTGGCAGTTCTTGAATTCCAAAGAAATTTAGCATCTCAGAGGGGATGTTCCATTCATTGTTAATGATAAGAGAGCTAATTTTCTGGTTCTTATGCAACTGTATATAATCATTTTCTGGAAACAGATTGCTTAGAGCTTTCTCTTTAATCCATGCATCATTCCATACAGATATATCCTCTCCATCACATATAATCCACCTAGAATGAATTTTAACCTCAGACATAACCCATTTCATACCTGTCCAGATAGATGATTGCTTGTGATAAGTAATCCATTCTCCATTTTTCATTTTAAATTTAGCGTGGAAGAAAAGGACCCATTCATCATTACCTTGTTGAATTTTCCATATAAGTTTCATTAGTAGAGCTTTATTAATCACCTCCAAACTTCTAATTCCCATACCTCCTTCTTTAAATGGCACACATACCTTCTCCCATTTCAAAGTAACAAGTTTCCTTGACCTTGGATCACCTGTCCAAAGAAAGTTTCTAATAATATTTTCACATTCTCTCAAAACACTTTTTGGCCATTTATAAATGGACATGTTGTATATGGGTATACTACTGAGAACTGATTTGATCAGAACCAATCTTTCTTGAAATCTAACATCTTTCCTTTCCAGCATGCCAAGTAACCTTATAACTATTCCACTATACCCCATATATGTGTTGATTTAACTCTACCAGAGAATAGCATTACACCAAGATATTTGTCTGGGAAACTTTCCAATTGCATATTACAATCACCAGCTATTGCTTCTTTTTTAAATTGAGTCGTACCACCTACAAAGCATTTACTCTTGACTCCACTTACTGTTTGGCCAGAGGATATTTGATATTCAGCTAGTGTTTGCATTATCCTTCTCACATTCCTTCTATCTCCATTGCAAAAAAGAAACATGTCATCTGCAAAAAAATATGTGAGTTGGAGATACCCCATTTCTATAAACCATTGGAATGAATCTTTTCTCCAACACCATTTGAGATAAAGCTCTGCTTAGCATATATTCAGCAATGATAAACAAAATTGGATACAGTGGGTCTCCTTGTCTTAGACCACTTTCAACTGAGAAATATCCAGAGAGGATGATCTAAATAACACTTTAATCCAGTTTATGCATTTTATTGAGAATCCCAATTTCTGCATTACTGTGAATAGGAACTCCCAACTTAGAGAATCAAAAGCTTGTGTAATATCAATCTTCATCCCAATATTCCCACCTCTTCTATTAATTTCCATTTCATTCACCACTTCAGAAGCTAGGACTATTTGCTCTTGTATTGTTTTGCCTTTAATAAAAGCACCCTGTTGAGGGGATATAATTTTGCTAAGCAGACTACTAATTCTCATAGTAGGAATATTGGTAATAATCTTTAAGAAGAAGTTTGAGGGATCAATTTGCCTGAAATAATTAGGTCTCTTTTCACTTTGAGTTTTAGGGATTAGAACCAAAAAGTTGGAGTTCAAACTATTTGTTATGTAGCATATTTTCCAGCAGTATTGGATTGCAGCTATTACATTCTGCCCAATGATATCCTAGCATTGTCTGTAGAACCAGCCTCCAAAACCATCTGGTCCAGGTGCACTATCTGGATCAAGATCATATACTAAAACTTTAATCTCATTTGCACTTGGAATTAGATAAATAAAGACAATATCTCCATGTGAAAGAACTTCAGGAACTGCCTTCATTATATTATCTGAAGTTTGGACTTCTTGAAATTTGAATTTATCTGCATAATGATTGACTAAAACTTATGAAATTTCTTGTTGTGATGCTACAATATTGCCATTCTCATCTTCAAGTTGAGATTGTCTTATCTTCATAGTTGTGTGAAAATATCTTGTATTTGCTGCACCTTCTTTCAGCCACTTGGTTCTTGACTTCTGAAAAAGAATAGCTTTATGCTGATTTATAATGATTTCTTGCACACCCCTTGCAGTAACTAAATCATTCAATAATTTTACATCTGCGGGATTCCTGTCAGAAGCTAAGGTTGTCTGCATTACATCATTATCTGCTTTAAGTAATTTAGCATTGACATCTCCAAAAGTTTCCCAATTCCACTTCTTTAGAATTAACTTCAATTTTTTTAGTTTTGTCATGAATATAAAGATAGGCTTACCATTCAACACCTTGTTTCATTCATCTCGAACTACTTTCAAAAAATCTATATGAGATAACCATACCTTTAATGCTCAAAAAGGAGTATTTGATGGCTTTGGAACTGAAATGTGAGCACTACATAGTGGGCTATGATCTGAAGTACCTCTAGTCCCCACCTTGTATTCCAAGTTAGGAAAAATTTCCAACCATTTAGCATTATAAACTGCTCAGTCTAAGTTGCAGAGAATTCTTTTAATTCCTGCTCTGTTGTTGCACCATGAGAATTCCAAACCAGATTTTGGAGCATTAACTAACCTACAGGAATTAAGACATTAATTAAACTCCAACATTGACATTCTTAATGGACTCCTACCTCCTTTCTTCTTATCTATATTAAGAACAACATTAAAGTCCCCAATAACAAGCCATGATACATTAAAGTTATTGATTGTTTCCATTTCTTGCCAAAGCTCTCTTCTATCAATAGTTAAATTAGCACCATGTACTCCAGTTACCATTATTTCACCTATCTTTACTGTGATAGCTTGTCTTTTTGTTGACACCACCACTGGTTCTGATATAGATTCATTCCAGCAAAGCCAAATATTACCCTTTCTCCCATCACTACTATAATGAATTATTTTACCCCTCATACCAATTAACTTCAACATTCTGGCATATTTGGAAGTAGCATTTACTTTTGGTTCTACTATCCAAACTAAAGATGACTTAAATTTTTTAACTAAACTCTGTAATTTGTCTTTGGATTTGAATCTCCTCAAGCCTCTGACCTTCCAGTATAGAACTCTCATTTGGAGGAATGAGTTGAAGGATCAGGGCCCCTCTTCTCTGAATCATTTTTTCCAAAATTCTTTGTTGCTTTCCTTCTTGTGGTATCAACAGGTTTACCATGCTGAGCAAGTATCACTTTTTATACTAAATTTATTGGCTTACTCACCACAGATGGAATCACATTAACAACATTGGAAGTATAAGTACTTCCTATCTCAAGCATTTTCACCACTTCCAAAGGAGGGAATTCTTCAGGAATAATCACCAAATCTTCATTGTTTTTGATGTAGGACATCTTTCTCTTTATCAACTCTCCAAGTTGATCCCTTTGAGTCCAGCCGTTTATTTAAAGAAACTGCCGGATAAGAAGGTTCAGTCCAGCCATTTATTTAAAGAAACTGCCGGATAAGAAGTTTGAGTCCAGCCGTTTATTTAAAGAAACTGCTGGGTAAAAAATTACGTCTATTTTAGTTTGATTTTTTTTGAAGTCTTTTCTTTCCTAGTTTAAACTCTTTTCTTTAGTCGGTTCATATAAGCCTATATAAAGGCTAGGTCTCTTGTTTAGACAGACATCTCTTATTATTAATCAATTATCAATTTTATTATCTGCTTTCTTCTTGTCTGTGCTACACTAGTTGGTATCAGATACAACGTTTTTAGTTTTTATCTAGAAACAGATCCTTACATAGCTTTCTCATAACTTCAACAACCATACAAATTCTTCACACAGCAATGGCAGATGCAACTTTTACAAAAGCTTTCGAAGCACTAAAGGAACTCTTGAAAACCTCCGTCTCTGAACTTAAAACTTCAATTGAAACAACTAAAAGCGATTTCTAGACAAAGCTTGGAGTTCATGAAGAGTGCATACTCAAAATATGGAAACATGTAGGTTTAGAAGATGCAGCCATACCAAGTTTATCTAACGATAAAGAAGGCAATACGGGAGAAAAGAAAACTGGAGAAAAAGAAGATGATGAACCAAAGAAAGTTAAGCCAAGTACTTTTGTTCAGAATACTTCCATTCCTGAAGAAATTTCACAACTTCTTACGTTTAAAAAAAATTTGAGATTTATATTAACAATCCTCATAAGAAACCTGCAACTGTAATTATCGTCATTGATGAAGATGGAGACAAGGTTGAAGCCGAACAAGAAAAAAGGTTGGAAGATTAAAAAGATTGAAATCTACTTCAAGTCCTTAGAGCAACTGCAGTGGTGCGAGTATAACCAGAGATCAAAGAGGGAAAAAAGACCAAATTTTGGGTTTAGTCTGGTGTGTGACGCTACGGTGGAAAGACTAAATTTGGTCAGACGTACATTATACGTTCGCCTGGTGTGGGGCGTAGACTATACCAACGCCGGATTGGGGAGATTCTAAAAAAAAATAAAAAAAAAATGAAAGAAGTGGGGCGGAGATATAAAGCCCGCCCCACTAAAGTTGTTTTGAAAACAAAGAATGGGGCGGGGGTATAATGCCCTCCCCATATAAAATTAAAAAAAAAAATGGGGCGTAGACTTTGCGTACGCCCCGTGTGAGCGTAGACTATAACAACGCCTGATGTGGGGGCGTGGAATATACGTCCGCCTGATGTGGGACGTAGACTATACCAACGCCTGATGTGGAGCGTAGACTATACCAACGCTCGACTATGTTTGGGTTTAGTCTTGGTCCCAGACCAAATATACTCTGGGTTTTAGTCGTCGATCAAAATTTGATCGATAGTACGTTCCACTACGTCTGTTCAAAAGATCAAATATTTGGGTTTAATCGCCCACTGTGGACGCTCTTAGGGTCTTTACCAGAATATAAATTGAAAGATGATATACCAAATTTTCATGGAGGGTTACAAATAGAAGAGTTGTTGGATTGGTTTTATGAAGTAGAGTCATGTACCTGCATTGGAGAGAGGATGACCCATATCATAATTAGGATGGTAGTTAGCCTTTAATTTTAATTGTTAATTAGTAGTTTAATTAGAGTTAATTAGAAGGGTAATGAATGGTTGAGATGTAACCATCTGTCTGTCTTGTGATCGTTAGATCGATTTGGTAAACCTAGCTTTATAAGGCTAGTGTCTCTGTAATGAAAATCTCAATGAATTCATAATCAAATATCGAGTTTATCGATTAGGCTGTGTTCTTTGTGAACTAGTAGGCTTGATCCTCTGGGATTAAGAGAGGTTTACCTCAATTTATCTATCCAATCTTGTTATGTACATCTAGGTACATGACAATTGGTATCAGATTCACGATCCTGCATACCTGATTTATGATGGGAGGAGGTGATCCAACACTACAGGAGGTTGCTGCTAAGCAACAACTTCAGGGTGAACGATTATCGGTGTTAGAACATAAAGTGAGAGATATCAAGATCAAGTTGAGTTCTATCCAGGAAATCCTGAATCAAATACTGGTTCGTCTTCCAATCCCAGCAGTTTCATCTTCAAATTCACCACCAGATCCAAGTTCTATACATAAAGATCCCAATCAAGTTTCAATTCTTAATAACTCAAATAGAGATTTCACAATTTCTCAACCTGAGAAAACAACATCAATTTCTACTGGTGTTGATGAAGATTCTCTCGATTTGGAATTGATCCCTCCATTTTTCTTCATCGAGAACGAAGATGTGGATTCGCTTCATGGTGTGAGGTTACAGTTTGACGAAATTGCAAAAATAGAGATCACTGGCTTCTCCAAGTTATCTCCAGTCACAACTGAAAAAGGTTTTGAGCTGCAGTTTGTCGCAAAATATTTTGAGGAGCGTTGCACAAATCCTGCGTGCTTGAAGAAGCTATTCTTTCTTCACAACAAGTTACTTCGTATGGATTGTTTTGGTCTCCATTTTGATTATGCTCGCTCCTTATTCGATCGAGGTAAGTGTCCTGTGATCTCACCACTTACTTGTGAGAAATTACTTCTTCACTTGCTTCTTAGCCTGGGGTATGATTCAAATTTGCGGTTTATAAATCGGTTTCCTTGGTTATGCCTTACTGATGATACAATTGTGTGCTCGAAGAAGATGTTTGTTCAAATGCCTGAGAGGGTAGATTTTCGTTACTCAGTAATTACTGTCGAGAATTGTTGTGAAAACCTTGGAAGCACAAAGGATTTCATAGTTCTCGAAAGAAAATTGAACTGTAACTGTGAGGACAGTGTTACTCTTAGTTTTGATTATACTCGTTCATTATTTGATCGAGGACAAGAGATGGAGCTCAGTTTAAGAACTTTTACTAAATATTCTGAAATTGTATCTCATATTGATGTATGCTTGCAATTTTTGGATGAATGTTATAGAGTTTATGTTCCAGAGTTGATTCATGAACATAGTGTTTCTAGTACACAGCTGCATGGTATAATGTTTCAAATACATATTGTGTGTATCCAGCGCAAGAATTTTCTTAATCACCAACCCTCCAGGTAGAAATCCTTACTTGATGGTAAAGTAATTGATCGCGGAAAAAGATTTGGGACCATGAATGGATGCTCTCATTTTACTGGTGGTTGTGAATTCAGTTTGGGTTTAACTGCTTCAGTTTTATTTATCCTGGATATTTGTTCACTTGTAAGAAATGCAAACAAGGGGAATTTTGTTTATCTGCTGTTTTTTAGACATGAGTTTCAATTACGATCATTCTCTGTGAATTATATCTTATTAGTGTTCAAAACTGGTGAGGTATTTCTGTGGTGTTCTCAAATGCTTTTGATGTGGAGAGCAGTGAATTTTCTTTTGCAGTTGAAATGTGGTTTACTTGATAAGGTTGCAGTTCATTTTCTCGGCTCATTAGGTGTTCACATAGATTTTTAAATGTACCCATTCGTCTACTTCCTGTGCTACCTCAACTATCATTCATCATGGGTTCCTGGTACTGAAACTATGGCATTTTCTTCTTCATATGTTGCTGGTTTCTGCAGCCAAAGGTAGTTGGTTTGATCGAATTCTTAGAGCCGATTCTGCATCTTTTAGAGAGGAATTTTCACAAGCGATTACGGGATTCAGTTCCGAAGATAATTTTGCTTGGATTCAGGATATTTCTCTTAGACTTCCAACTGGTTTGTTTTATGATACAGGAGACACATTCTGTGGAGCAATGACGAACCACTTTCTCTGTTCTGGATGCTCTGCAATTTTCATTCTTAGCACGCCATATTCACAGCCACGTCCGTTCAATACTTCAAATGTCTTAGTGGATACATGTTATCAAGGATTCGATCTGGAGTTGGTTTTTAAGATGGGTACCAGAAAGAATTTCAGTTTATATGTCTTATCATGTTTGTGTTGGATGGCAAGGGTGACAGTGGTGTAGGTGGTAATCTGCACGAATGTCTACTTCAAGAATGCACCACGAGAAATCAGAGTTTCCCTAAGGTATACTTCTTCAAATACATAATTCATATTGCTTTTATATGTGCCAGTTTACCTACTGCTGAGTATATTCGCCTCATATTTGATCGTGGTAAATAATTTAAGCCTATTGAGTGGTGGTGTGTTTATGATAGACATATTTTCAAATTCCACCTTACTTCTTGGTTGATTGTTCGTAATGGATTTTGGGTACCCTTTCATTTTGTTCCTTGGAGAATTGACTGTACTTGAGTGGGTTATAACTGAAGAAAGGAATGATGCTATTCCACTTGTTATTGAAGTGCCGCAGCATGATTATATTCTTTGGTCTATTTCGATACTACAACTGTCAAGGAAAAATGAGGTCGGTAGTGCACCAGAACTGTGTGGTCAGTTGCGTATAAAAGTCACTAGTCTAATTCTGTTGAAGACACCTTACAAGCCGACCCCTTGGGTGATTTTTACACTGCAGTCCGCACTATTCCATTGTTGTTCTAACTGTTGCTACCACATATGACTCTGATATGGGGATGCAGTTACCATGGACAACACAATACAACCGGATTCAGGTCAAGGGTGGACTTTATAGAAAGAACTACAGCCTTGTGGTTATTTTCTTGTCGATTAGTTGCAGACGGTGGACTTGTTCTAGCGGTTCTTTTTATCTTGTTCTCTCACAACTTTGGAAGTTCCAGCCTCGGATACTTACCAACATGTACCTGCATTGGAGAGCAGACATCCTGGCAACTCGGCTCACATCCTTGAGGACAAGGATGTTCCCAAGGAGTAGGAAATGTCATGTAGCTGCATTGGAGAGAAGGATGGCCCATATCATAATTAGGGTGGTAGTTAGCCTTTAATATTAATTGTTAATTAGTACTTTAATTAGAGTTAATTAGAAGGGTAATAAATGGTTGAGATGTAACCATCTGGCTGTCTTGTGATCGTTAGATCGATTTGGTAAACCTAGCTTTATAAGGCTAGTGTCTCTGTAATGAAAATCTCAATGAATTCATAATCCAAATATCGAGTTTATCGATTAGGCCGTGTTCTTTGTGAACCGGCTTGATCCTCTGGGATTAAGAGAGGTTTACCTCAATTTATCTATCCAATCTTGTTATGTACATCTAGGTACATAACAATTGGTATCCAATCTTGTTATGTACATAACAATCTTAGGATACCGACCCTAAACTCGTCATAAGCCCATGGGTAGAACTCAATTCGAAAACCGGTTGACTAGATGAGGGAACCCATTGACTTATAAACTACCAATTAAGTCTCATCTAACCAATCTAGGACTAGGATCCCAACATCCCACCACGATTCCAGATCCAACGTCCTCGTTGGCCCATTCTATCGACACTGACCCGAAGGTAGCCCTTTCTCTTATGGGGGCTTCACTCCCCTATCAGTATTCAATGCGGGTGACAACTACGCCCATACATAGGTACCCCAAAACTTTGATCTAGCGTATAGGTCACCCATCCTTGGAGCGGGCATGGGTCGTGGTGGTTGGCTCTGATACCAACCCTGAACTCGTCATAAGCCCATGAGTATAACTCAACTCGAAAACCGGTTGACTAATGAGGGAACCCATTGACTTATAAACTACCAATTAAGCCCCATCTAACCAATGTGGGACTACGATCCCAACAGAGTCGTTTTCAGCTTCATGGATGTACCTGATTCATCTAAGGTGAAATTTGTTGCATATAAATTGAAAGGTGGTGCTGCAGCTTGGTGGGATAAACTTTGTGATGATCGTACAAATTATCTCAAACCTCCTATACGTACTTGGAAAAGAATGAGAGACTTATTAAGAGATAAGTTTTTACCTAGAGAATATATGCAATAACTTTTTATCAAGCTTCAAAACTGTAGACAGGGTGCTAGACTTGTTGAAGAGTATGTAGCTGAATTCTATGGTTTGGTAGCTCGTAAACCAATTGAATGAAATCAAAGAGCAGTTAGTTGTGCGTTTTATAGATGGTTTAAACGACTTAATTCAACAGGGTATAACACAATCTGTGTTTACAATGGTTGAAGCCATCCAACAAGCTATTAAAATTGAGAGGCGTGTACTCAGTACTTCTAGACAAGCAAATCCACAACAAGCTCGTTATCAACATTTTTATAAAACTTCCAGACCATATAATTCTTCTTATGGTAACCAACGTGAAAGGGGATCAACAGTCTTTGTTGATCCACCAGAACGAAGTTATGGTTCATCTTATCAGCAACAGCAATCACCAAATTTTTCCAGTCAACCATCTCTACCTACAGAAACTGCTCCAATTATGCATATTCCATCTGCTAAGCCACCTCAAGCTACCCAGCAACGAGATATTGCTCACAATACTAGAGGTAATAAGTATCAACAAAAATTTCCTCCTTTAACTAAACCGTCTAATCCTTATTCAAAGTTTCGAGGAGATAGATGTAACAAGTGCAATCAAAATGGACACACTTCTAGTGATTGTCGCAAGTTTCATGCTTATATTAATAAAATTCAAGAAGATGCACATGAAGAAGATGCACTAGGGGAAGATGAACTTACTTATCTACAAGAACATGAGACTTATGATGCAGATTTTCTTGGAGTAATTCGACTAGTTTTAATCACTGAACCATGTATTACTCAAAGACATAGTATTTTCAAATCTCATTGTCTCATTGAAGAGAAGCTTTGCAACATAATCATTGACAATGGAAGTACAAAAAACTATATTTCTGCAAAATTAGTTGAAAAACTTGGTTTACCAGTTACTACTCATCCAAATCCATACTCAGTTGGTTGGATAAACAGTTCTTCAACTCAGTAAATCACTCATCAGTGCCTAGTCAAATTTTCTTTTCCTAGATATGAGGATTCTGCTCTATGTGATGTTATTAATATGAATGCAGCAAGCTTACTGTTGGGAAGACCATGGCAATATGACATTCGTGTTGTTCATAATTATTATGACAACACTTATACTTTTGTTCATGAACGTTTTACTAAAGTTTTGTGGCCTTTACAAATTTCTACTTCAGTCAAGGAACCAACAGATAAGAAGACAACTGCCTTAGTTGCTACTATTGTTCATTCTTTACATCACACTCATTCTCTGAGCTATCATGAAGTTTCTAAACCTATGGTGGAGATTCCAGACAAGGTACAACCATTACTTTCTTCTTTTGCTGACTTATTTCCTGATGAGTTACCCACGACTTTACCTCCACTAAGAGATTTACAACATCAAATAGATTTTTTCCCTGGAGCACCTATACCTAGTCAACCTCATTATAGGTTAAGTCCTAAAGAGCATGAAATTTTACAAGGTCAGGCAGATGATTTGTTACAAAAGGGTTTGATAAGGCTCAGCAAAAGTCCTTGTGCTAGTCCGGCCTTTTTAATAGACAAGAAAAATGGTGGTCATCGTATGTGTATAGACTGTCGAGCTTTAAATAGAGTGACTATACCATATAGGTTTCCTATACCAAGAATTGATGACATGATTGATATGCTTTCTGGTGCTAAATTTTTTTACCAAGCTTGATTTGGGTAGTGGATATCATCAAATACGTTTTCGTGAAGGTGATGAATGGAAGACAGCATTCAAGACAAAGGAAGGTTTATATGAATGGTTAGTAATGCCTTTTGGTTTATCTAATGCTCCTAGCACTTTTATGCGTCTCATGAACCAAGTTTTTCAACCTTTTCTTGGAAAATTTGTCATAATATATTTTGATGACATCTTAATCTTTAGCAACAATGAAGAAGAACATCTTACACATTTGTCTCAAGTTTTTAAGGCACTACAAGACAATGTTTTGTGTGTGAACTTAAAGAAGTGCACTTTCTTTACAAACAAAGTCACTTTCTTAGGCTATGTTGTGTCAGATAATGGTATTTCCGTGGATGACTCTAACATTAAAGCAATCATTGATTGGCCTACTCCAACATCTATACGTGAAGTGCGCAGTTTTCATGGTTTAGCCTCTTTCTATAGAAGATCTGTGAGGAATTTTATCACTATTGCAGCTGGCTTAACAGATTGTTTGAAGCGTGATATTTTTAAATGGACTGAAGACGCAGATAAGAGCTTTAATTTGCTTAAGGAAAAATTATGTAGCTCTCATGTTCTTGCCATGCCAGATTTTAATAAACCTTTTGAGATCCATTGTGCTGCTTCTATTATTGGCATAGGAGATGTATTATCTCAAGAAGGTCATCCAGTTGCTTACTACAGTGAAAAGAATTCAGATACAAGAAAGAAATGGTCTACTTATGAGTTGGAATTAATTGCACTAGTTCAAGCTCTTAAGAACTGGCATCCTTATCTTATTCACGGTGAGTTTGTTGTCAATACTGATAATCAGGCTCTTAAGTTTTTGAAAACTTCAGCAAAGGTCAATAGAATGCATGATAGGTGGTTATCAACTATCAATCAGTACACATTTTCTATTAAACATTAGAGTGGAAAACTTAATCAAGTAGCTGATGCTTTGAGTAGAAGAGCTCATCTTCTTGTTACTCTCAAACATGAGAGTTTAGCTTTTGATTTCTTAAAAGATCTATATAGTGAAGACAAAGACTTTCAGCAACTCTGGAACAAGTGTGGTTCGTCAACAGGCAGTGTTGATGATTTTCTAATTCAAGAAGGATTTATTTTTAAAGGAAATCGTTTATGTATACCACAATGTTCTCTACGTCTTCATATCCAAGAATTACATGGCAGTGGCCTTGGTGGGCATTTTGGACGTGATAAAACCATATATTTGGTTGAAGAACGTTATTTCTGGCCTTGTCTTAAAAGGGACATTCAAAAGTACGTGCAAAAATGCATGGTTTGTCAGCATTCTAAAGGGAATATTCAAAACACAGGGTTGTATACTCCACTTCCAATTCCTGAGGCTCCTTGGGTGGATATTAACATGGATTTTTTGCTTGGTTTACCACGTACTACCAGGGGGAATGATTCTATTATGGTGGTGGTTGATCGTTACTCAAAAATGGCTCACTCCAATGTTGCTTACTTAGTTTAAAGAAGTGGTACATTTGCATGGAATTCCCCAAGACAATTACTTCTGATCGAGACACTAAGTTTTTGAGCTACTTCTGGAAATATTTATGGATGCGTTTGGGAAATAAACTTCAATATAGTACAACTGCTCATCCCCAAACAGATGTACAAACTGAAGTAGTGAATCGATCTTTAGGAAATCTGATTAGAGCCAAGATTATTGGAGGAAAAGAGAAGCAATGGGATAATCTCCTTCCAAATATGGAATTTGCTTATAGCACTTCAGTAAATCGGTCCACAGGTAAGACACCTCCTGAGATTGTTTATTTTAAAGTTCCTAATCATATTTTGGATTTGGTGGTGCTTCCAAAGATGCATAAATCAAATGCTAAGGCAGATAACTTTATTGAGAAAGCTTCACTCATACATCAAGAAGTAAAGTGAAAGCTTGCAAATTCTAATAATAAGTACAAGGAGGATGCAGATCAGCATAGAAGACTTAAGACTTTTGATGAAAGGGAATTGGTTATGATTCATCTCAGAAAAGAACGATTTCCTACTGGTACTTATAACAAGACCAAGATGAAGAAATCTGGACCATTCAAGATTTTGAAGAAAATTAGTGATAATGCATATGTTATTGATCTTCCATCAAATTGGAACATCTCTAATATCTTCAATGTGCAAGAAATTTTTACATTTCATGGAGAGAATGAAGTTCTTTGTCTTTATTAACTCGAGGGCGAGTTTCTTTCAAGAAGGGGGGACTGATGTAGGACATCTTTCTCTTTATCAACTCTCCAAGTTGATCCCTTTGAGTCCAGCCGTTTATTTAAAGAAACTGCCGGATAAGAAGGTTGAGTCCAGCCATTTATTTAAAGAAACTGCTGGATAAGAAGTTTTAGTCCAGCCGTTTATTTAAATAAACTGCTGGGTAACAAATTACGTCTGTTTTAGTTTGCTCGTTTTTTGAGTCTTTTCTTTCCTAGTTTAAACTTTTTTCTTTAGTCGGTTCATATAAGCCTATATAAAGGCTAGATCTCTTGTTTAGACAGACATTTCTTATTATTAATCAATTATCATTTTTATTATCAATTATCAAACTCTAAATTCTTGATCCTACAATCAGGTTTTTATTAAGTTTCTGACGAAACTTAAACCCTATCTCAAAACCTAGCAACTAGTTTGCTTTCTTCTTTGTGCTACACTAGTTTTTTAAGACCTCAAATCTGCCTGATGGAATTTCACCTTCTTCAAGTTGCTCTTCATTATGAACTAAAGGATGGGGAGTTAGGGACAGTCTTCTGAAATATTCTTAGGATCTGGATTGCAAATATCAAACCCAATTGTCATATCAGTATCCTCTTTGTTTTTGTTCTTTCTCCAAAACTTATTGACCACTTTAGATCCATTACCCAGTCCACTTTCCTTTTGAGCTGATTCCTTGCTTTTTGCTCTACATTTACTTTCCTTTTGAGTTGATTCCTTGCTTTTTGCTCTACATTCAGCCACATAATAACCTACTACTTTGCGGTGAATGCAAAAATTTTGTACCTTAGGTATTTGAACTCTCTGTAAGAATCCACCATATTTAGTCTTTAACCAAACTCTATCAGGAATAGATTTGTTAAGATCTACTTCTACAGGAACACTAGCATAATATCCAAAAAAAATTTGTAGAGTAAGGTATTCACTCTCTATCCTTTTTTGTTGTATTAACATCTATTCACTTCTGATCGATAGTTTGAGCTACTTCATCGTCGGAAGAGATTTCCACAACTTTTAGATTTTCATCCTGCTCAGCTGGTAGCACGGATGCGCCTAAAATGATCACGTGTCTGCGTCAAACCGCGTCTAATTTTTGGACGCGTGCGTTTCCAAGACAAACACATGTATGATATCACATCCGCATGTCACACATTATATTAATATAAATGGCAACTAAAAGTAGGGCTGAACATGGTGTCGGTTAACCGTTGAAAATCGACCGAACCAGACCAATAAGCAAGAAACCGAACCAAACCATTTAGATTTGGATTGGTTTGGTAAAAAATGTTGAAAAACCGACATTACTGGTTTGGTTTTGGTTTGACCTGAAAACCGAACCAAAAACCATTGGGGAGCCGATTAATTTTTAAACTTAATTTCTACCGTCGATTTAAAAGTATTAGATTCTACCCATTAATTTAGAGGATAAATAGAAACCCTAAATCTAATATTTCATTATGATACTCTCCCTCTTTCTCTTTCTCCTTCTCTCAGCCGCCTCCCTTCTCCACCCCCAACTACAGCTGCTGCTACTCGACTTTTTTCTTCCCGTCTTCCTTCTTTTTTATTTGTCAATATCTAAATTAAGATATATTATATATCTTCATTTGATCTCTAGAATTAGAGTAAGCATTAACTATTCTTGATTTTTGTTTGTCTGTATATTTGTGTAAACCAATACTATCGGCAACTACGATTTTTTTATCTATAAATTTTTGTATTTTTTTTTGGTTTGACATAATTATTGGTTAACCAAAAACCACTGGGACAAACCGAAACCAACTGGAACCATTTGAAAACCGAACTAATGGTCAATGGATTGGTTTGGTTTAGATTTTTAGAAACCAATAATATTGGTTTCGGTTTTGGTTTGGTTAGAAACCGAACCAAAACCGACCATGAACAGCCCTAACTAAAAGTGTCTGAATTTGTTTTTGTATATGTATTCTTTTATTAGTATATGTTTATATTCTTATATAAATTTGTTATCTATTAATAATTTATTAGTATTGTACAAAATTTACATTTATAATATATACTTTTTTAGTGAAAAATATCACTAATTTCATAACGTGTTTGTATCCTATTTTCTGATAATTCAATCGTGTCCGTGTCATACCCGCGTTACCGTGTCCTCGTCAGTGCAACCTAGCTTCTCGGTGACTGGCATTTGGTTCATACATACTAGCTAGGAAATGGAAAACTTGGCATCCGTAAGTAAGACAGGTGTTATATGTGTGGGAACCGATCCTCCAGAATTTGGTTATATTTCGGGGGACCCAAACAAAAAAAAAATCCTATGATAATCATTGAACGTACGCGTTCAGTGTAAGACTAGTACACATCCGAAAGCGAAAGAAAAAATTCTGGACTAGGGTTTTGCGGAAGTTTTCAATCTGTGGATCTTCTTCCCTGAAATTGGCGATCGGTAATTTCTACTCCCTTTGATTTCTAGTGTTTACTCAGATCTTCTACGATCCTTGGTTAGATCACAATCACATTACTCTATTATTATTGTTAGAAAAAAGAAATTCTCGTAATCTTCATGTAATCCCAAATCCGAATGCCAATGTGATTAGTTTGAAACTGAAACCCCTTGATTAGGCAAACTTGGTATATCATTGGTTGCAAACAAAAGCATGTGTATGGTGTTACAAATGTTGTAATTTGGGGAATATGTTAATTGAGTTTATTTTTCAGCTTTTTTTCTTCCTTTAATTTTTCAGAATCAATCTAGATAAAGAATTCAAGGTAAAGTCAACAATGGAAAGAGCAGGGAAAGAAGAGGTGGTGGTGGTGGAAAATTCAGAAGATATTATTAACAATATGGAAAGACTACCAGAAGGATGCATATCTGACATCCTATCCCTAACAACACCTGCAGATGTGTGTAGGTCTAGTCTTGTTTCAACTCTTTTTAAATCTGCTGCTGATTCAGATGCTCTCTGGGAGAAATTTCTACCGCCCGATTATGAAAAGATCATTGCTAGAGCGTCGAATCCTATTTCATCAGCTGCACTATCTAAGAAAGAGTTGTATTATCGACTATCCGATGACCCACTTCTCATTGATGATGGTCTTAAGAGCATTCAGTTGGAAAAATCTAGTGGAAAGAAATGTATCATGCTTGGAGCAAAGGAGCTTGCAATTGTTTGGGGAGACACTCCTCAGTACTGGTTTTATCGAGGGTGCCCTGACTCCAGGTTTGCTGAGGTGGCTGAACTGCGTTCGGTATGGTGGCTTGATATCCGTGGGAAGCTGGAAATCCAATTGCTATCCCCAAACACCTTCTATGTAGCTTACCTTGTGTTTAAGTTAAGGGATTGTGCTGATGGATTTGATGATTATGAACCTATAAAGGCCAAAGTCGAAGTCATTGGACAAGCTGGTGGTGATACTAGTGTGTGTAGCGAAGAGAGACTTATCTACTTATGTGCTGGTGAGGAACATTCTCCACCAGATCCGTTGGAGCCTGAATATTTTGCACGGGATAGACGAGATGGATGGATGGAGGTTGAGATGGGTCATTTCTATAACGAAGGAGGAGACAACGGGGGCGGGGAGGTGCATATGTCCGTGCTTGAGACTGAGAGAGGAGTACACAAGCGTGGCCTTATTGTCCAAGGTATGGAACTTAGACCCATGGTATACACAGATGGTCATTCTAATCCAGATCCAAATGAGCTCCGTTCTAGCAGAAACAGGAGTAGGAGGGAAGACGTGCCGGAAGAGGAAGAGGAAGAAGAATAACTGTATCACCATTTACTTTTGCTCAACCATCAACTGGATCAAGAGGAGGCAGGGGATCAAGGGGAAGAAGAGGTGAAAGGAGAGGCAGATGATTTGTTCAACAAACATGAGGAATCCCTTAGTGTTGAGGAAATGTATTTGTGCCCGTCATAACAAAATTCACCAATTTTAGATCATTTTTCCCCCTTTTAATCTGTGCAATTTGAGAGCTCTGAACTGTTATAGCTCTGAAAAACTGAATGAAGTTTTAGAAAAATTGATCAGAAAATCAGATTAAACTCGTGTATAAAAGAAAAGGTAATGGTCAGGTTCACTAAGTGGATGTGCATAGAGAAGCTCGAAGTAAATACCATCAGAGTCTGAAGCATGTATCTGAGGCGCGGCTAGCGCTTTGCTTTTATGAGAAAAGGTAAAAGGAAAAGAAAATAGGGAAAAATACGGTTTAGTCCAAAATCCCATCCAAATATACTGGTTAGTCCTAACCCATTCAACTAGGTATAAATTAGTCTTTTTTTTTATGAAAACTACACAAATAACCTTCCTGGTTTACAATTTAGTCCAAACATTTGCACTTTAGTCCAAAATGATTCATGATGATGTCAGTAGTTTTAAATAATATATAAAATATATATATATATATATTCATCTTTCAAACCGTTTGTCTAAAATTAGCAAACTTTATATATTCGGAAAGCTCTTTCCGAAAGCTAAAATTAGCAAACTCATATGACTATATAATTTTTATTTTTTAAAAATCTTAGTCTACACTGGTGTAAAACACATGTATACATCTTGTAGATAGCCCTCCTGTAACTTTAAACTTGTAGATAGCCCATCCATATGTTGCAGGTGACAATCCGGTAAAGCTTTGCTTCACATCTTACTGATTCCATACTCAGGTGAATTACGCGACCCAACATTTGGAGCTTAAACTCAGCACCAACAGTAGTTGAAACCATAAATTTGGAAACGAACTGAAAACTAAACAACGTGCACAGTAAAAATAATCTGGAATTTTGACATCATCATCGATCAAGATAAAGAAATACTCATTCAAGTGAAGTACCATGTAGAGATACCGATAGAGATAAAATGCAAATTCTACATGTAATCATGTTGAAAGCAATGATCCACATTACATATCGATATTTAAAAATTTCAGCCCTATATGTAACTAACATCATGTACTTCTACCGAAAGAAAATGAAAGCTGATGTTTAGAACTCCTACTTCTTATTTTAAGGGATGGATACCACAGTCCACGTAGTTTTCCGCAAACCTAGCGGAAAAAATGTTGAAACATAAGAGATCCAAATGGCTTCATGCTTCATGATAGTGCAAATGTTTTCCTCGGAACAACAATTTGACCGACCATGTCTGCATCCAATCACAAATAAGTTTCAACGACAGAATAAGACCATTTGAACATCACCTATTCTGAACAGAGGAAAAACCAACAAATGTATAACATTGGGAAGATATAATGAATCCTAGAGTTAACTATAGTCTATAACTTAAACTATAACTGGTGTACAAGCATATACACCTCTATAACAAGCACCAAAAAGAACAATGCACTTTTATGTGCACCGCGTATAACTGGTGTACAAGAAAATACACCTACCTTGTAAAAACGGCAAGCTCGTGCGGCCTAACATTTTAGAAGTTTTTGCAACAAAGTGGAGCGTTTCCAACTTCTGTAATACCATACGAGTCAACATCATAAGTCACATCTCAGCTTTTACACCATTGACACTGACAACCGCCATTTGTGACAGAAATTACTATGACTTGACGAAAGTAATAGTAAGGAAATTACTATGTGTATGTTTTACTCATCTTGTTGCAGGTGCATCAATATGTACACTTGTATTCCAGGTGTACCAATATGTACACTTATAGAAGGATGGTAACCTGAATGTCAAGAGACCGTGTCAAGCTAAATCAGCAACTCTGCAAACGATGAACTGCCAGAAAAGCATCCATTTTTGCATTTAAGAAGATCACTAGGATTACACAGTATCATTCTTCTGAGCATTATGTAAGAATGACTAATATCAGACCAAGGATACCAGCATATTAGAATTATAAAACATACCTCTCATTATCAGTGCGGACAAAGTCTGCTTCACAAACATTTAGCGAAAGTCTCCTTCACAGAACATTATTACCCTTTGCAAGCCATATTATACATCCCATTTCGAGATCTCAATAACTTAACCTTTGTCATCAACACCAGCTTCCCTCTGAGTTAACAACACATACCACATTAGAAATGCACACAGACAATAACAAAGAAATCTAAAATAGAAGATTCTTGTATAGTGAGAAGCATGTGTACAACCATATACACATTAACAATTAAAATATGTACAATTATGTACACATTAACAATCAACAAGTGTACACAATGTACACATTAAAAACAGGTGTAAAATTATGTACACACTAAGAATCAATATGAACTTACCACAGTCTTACTGACAGCCTTATGCACAAGGTCCTTCAGTAAAATATGAACCTGTAATCATAACACAATGTGTAAAATAAAAGCTGAGTTCCCATGGTACGATCTTATCACACATGACTCATAAAAATGAAAGAGGAAATACCAGCCTCGTGACTGGATGGATAAAATATTCTAGATCTCTGGATCCTGCAAAGCCTTCGCGTGCACAATAAAAATAACACAGTTGTTATCCAAACTCAAAATCGGAAGTTTTGAAGTACTTGCAAGGAATATCTTTTCTCGAGATGGCGATTACAAAAGAAGGTAGAAAGAACAGATCAGATCTTCTCTCACCTGCCTCTCGTTCAAATCATCAGCAGTGATATCACCACAGTTCGTTTTGTGAATTTGTGCCACACATCTGCAATAATATTCCAAGATATCAACTTAGAATGCAACTTGTACATGATTATTAAGAAGTGCAATATTGTGTTTCCATATTCACATATATGCAGGATTGGGAATTTTACCTTCTTACGCCATCCATCAATTCCTGGTTATTTTGGCCATGTTTTAGTCCTTCCTTCTTGATATGTCTCTAGTGCTTAGTCGTATTTATTCATGAAGAATTGGATTGCTCCTTCCTGGTGAAACCCTTGGAGAATGTTAGATAGCACAATGTTGTACAACTATGTACACACCTACAATGGTGTACAAGTATGTACACATTAACAATCAACATGTGTACAAGTATGTACACATGTTGTTCACGTATGTACCCAAAGTATATATACCAAAATGATCCTATCTTCCATATCTACTAGAAAAAACAATTATTCCAAAAGGCCACAATTGCACTCACCAGTCATTAGAGTGCAGCAAAGAATCTTCTTCGGATAAGATATCTACTGTTTTGAATCACATCAAAAGACTTTTGCTGCCAATTATTCTTTGAACTAGTGAGCTACAGGACATTACCCGTCGACTACCATTTTAAGGTCTACTGGACTCAACCTACTGTCGTAAGACCAAAAATGTAATCAGCTGCGTCATTGACATCCACAGACTCTCCTAACTTGTTTCGCGAACCTAGTACAGCAGCCTGAAAACAAATCAGTTAAGTCAGTCAGAATGTTGATATACCTGTCACAGATAACAGGTGCGAGCCGTACACAAAAAAACAGGTGGCTGATAATCAAGTAAGGAAATAATGACTAACCATTTCTAGCTCAAAATCCAACTTCCTTGAAGGTCCAAAATATGGTGGAGAGTTGGGAGCTGGATGAACTTGACCTCTGGGACAAAAAGGAGAGCCAAAAAAGTTACTCGCATGTGGATAGAGTAAGTTGAGAAGCTAGTGAGAGAGTTAAGGGAATGAGAAAAGGGTACATGGATGAAGATTAGAGCTACGGAGTGGAATAAGAAAGCTGAAAAAGCCACGTCGCGTAGCGGCTCTTCTTCTGTTAATATGGACGAGATAATTAATAAACTATTCTATTAGCAATGTAAAATGAAGGTTGGGGGAATGGTGTTAGGTTCACATTTAAAGATACTTAAATTTCTCCGTGCAGCAGAAGCCATGTAATGGTTTTGTGGGTTTAATGTTTAACATAAATCTTAAAAATGATTACTCTCTAATGCTGCTCTAGATGGATTCAAATGGTGTAATGATTATTCTCTAATGACTTTGTTTCTAAATTTCAGGTAGACAAAAGGCATCCATAAAATATTTATTTACCACACACCCAATTTCCTACGCATTAAATGGCGAACAACCAAATATTTTTAACAACAACGCAGAAAGCTATCAAGACCGGGAAACATTGAACATGACTTGAAAAATGACCAGTACCGATTCCGATATATACATGTGTGGTTAGACATAGTTCAATGAGCAGATATGAAAGTAGTTTTAAAACCATGAAATGTTTTGTAACATCTAAATCACAAATTAGGACCTAAATTTTAATAATTAGAGTGGATAATTGACAAATCATATGTCAATTACCAGAAGTGATATACACACCAAGGATAATAATCTTACTTGTATAGGAAAAACCAGTAGTTGAATTCATGGTCAGTATCATCACTATTCTATTTGTACTGCAGTGACTCACCATTTACACCCTGCAATTGAAGAAAGAAAAAAAAATGCGAAATTATCAGTCAAAATCAAGAGATAAAATGAGCAATTTAACAGATAATAATTCTCAATAGTAGAACTAACGTGGTTACAATAACCCTACGTTGCCGCATCCATATCTATTACTGATATCAAAGGTTTTTGAGACTATCAAAACAGTATTGACAAGGTTCTCGAAGAATCATCAGATTCTTACCGGAAATTCCATCTCATTGATTTAAAAATACTTAAATTAGATTTAAGAATTATCTTCTTCATCTCTATCTCCTCCTTTTCGACAGCTAGAATTTAAAAAACAAAATGAAAATAAAATCCTAGATTGAAGTTTTGAAACTAATTTTGAGCTCAGATCTACATAGAGATGAAGAAGAGAGAAAATAAAAATAAAATGAAACGCTTACCTTCCGATTTGAGAGATAGAGATGAAGAAGATAATCGAAGAAATCTCCATCGAAAAAACGAAGATTGTTTGGTTTTTCTTTCGTCGACGATTTGCTGTCAGTCTTGAGAAGAGTAGCTACTAATTGAATGAGCACTTTTTTCTAGAGGAGGGTTAATTTTGAAATCAGAGAAATTCGATTTGGATTGAATCGTTTGTAAAAGGATTAACTACTTCAGGATTTGGTAAATTTGGACCTCCTAGTACTAGGTTTGAGGGAATAGGACTAGACTGTTTAAGGCCCAACAAATATGGGACTAAACGTCAATTTATAATAGAGAATGAATTTAGTCCTGCGACCCAGCCAGCAATAATGAAACAGCGCCAGCAATAAATAATACGGCCAAACAAAAAAATATCCCTGTAATATACCGTACTGTACAAGTCATGACAATAATCAATCATGACCGTCTAATGTATGCGTGGTAATATATATACGAGTCCTCCTCGGTTGGAAAACAAGTAAATTTTCGACTAGGGTTTTGCCGACGTTGTCTGGATTCTTTTTTTTTTTTTTCCAGAAACAGTCTAGATAAAGGATCGAAGGTACAGCCATCAATGGAAAGAGCAGAGAGAGAAGAGGAGGTGGAAAGATCAGATATTAACAATCTCGAAAGATTACCAGAAGGATTTATATCTGACATCCTAGCTCTAACAACACCTGCAGATGCGTGCAGGTCTAGTCTGGTTTCAACTGTTTTCAAATCTGCAGCTGATTCAGATGTTGTTTGGGAGAAATTTCTGCCGGCCGATTATCAAGACATCATTACTAGAACATTGCATCCTTTTCCATCAGCTGCTGCTGCACCATCTAAGAAAGAGTTATATTATCGACTGTGCAATGACCCGCTTCTCATTGATGGTGGTTCTAAAAGCTTTCAGTTGGAAAAATCTAGTGGAAAGAAATGCATCATGCTTGGAGCAAATGATCTTGCAATTGCTTGGGGAAACACTCCTCAGTACTGGGAAAACTTGCGAAGATACAGCTCCAGGTTTGCTAAGGTGGCCGAACTGCTACATGTTTGTTGGCTTGAAATCCATGGGAACCTGGAAATCCAATTGCTATCCCCAAACACCTTATATGTAGCTTACCTTGTGCTACAGATACAGTATAATGCTTTTGGATTTGATAACTTACCTATAAAGGCCAAAGTCGAAGTTTTTGGTGGTAACACTAGTGTGTGTAGTGAAGAGAGATTTATCTACTTATGTCCACCAGATCCAATGATGGAGGCTCAATATTTTGCACGGGGGAGAGGAGATGGATGGATGGAGGTTGAGATCGGTCATTTCTACAACGGAGGAGGAGACAACGAGGGCGGGGAAGTGCATATGTCTGTGATTGAGACTGAGAAGGTCAAGGGTGGCCTTATTGTCCAAGGTATGGAACTTAGACCCAAGGTGGACACATAAACACCAAAAAAACACTCTAAGGTTTCTTTTTAATTTTGTTTTAAGGATTGACAAAAACATGGTTGATGCCACTATAATTCCTATTTTTAATACTTCTGAAAAATCATCTTATTGTAAAATGTCTAGGAAAAGGGTTAGTTGCTTAATAATTTATGATCTATGAACTATGTCTGGTGAGACAAATTTGTTTGTCAAACAGCTGCAAATTTTGTTCGGCGAATATTTGTTGCAGGATACAATGGAGTTCTGTCTATGCCTCGCAGTAGCACAGCAAATTTGGAATTTTATTAAGTCGGATTGTGCATTGTCAATTCGCATTGTTCAGACGGAATTACACAACAAACCCTTGGTTACACCGCAACAATTACCCGAGACGATAACCTTGTCTCTTGTTCCTCACCAATATGCTCTCACAACGAAACCATAGCTTTAGCCCTAAAAGCTATACAAGAAATCTCTCACCGATCTCTTAATCGTTTTCTACACAACACAATTCTATAAGGCCTAATTACATATTTATATAGGTTACAAACTTGGCCACCAAGAATCCTAGCCGGTTTAGGAAGCCCCTTCCCTAAATAATCACATTTAACTTTAGGAAATAATAATTAGTCTTCAATAACTAACAATCTCCCACTTTGAAGACTCATTTATTGTCTTCAATTCTTCTTTTCTTCAACTTTGGATTGACGGTGCTAAAACATCTTCATGTCAGTGCGACTCCCCTCCCAGATCCTCATTCTGAGAGACCAACTAAAGCCTTGCAGCGCTTTAGCTTGTCTGATGTAACTCCCTTGGTAAACTTATCTGTCGGATTCTTCGAACCAAGAATATTATATAGCTTAAACTCTCCTTCTTCTAAGAGATCCCGAATGAAATGATAAAGAATATCTATATGCTTCGTCCTAGCATGATAGGCTGAGTTCTTGGATAAGTGTATAGTGCTTTGACCGCCGCTAAACATAACACTATCACGTTGTTCCTTTCCCAACTCATCTAACAAACCTCGTAACCAAATCATCTCCTTGCTCGCTTCTGTTACTGCTACGTACTCCGCTTTCGTAGTAGACAATGTCACCAACTTCTGTAAACGTGAGTTCCAACTCACTGCAGCTGACCCCATAGTATAAACATAACCGATCGTACTTCGCCTTTTATCTACATCACCTGCGAAGTCTACATCCACATAACCCCTCAAGATAGAACCACCTTTTCCATAACACAATGGTACGTTTGTGTTACCTCTCAAATACCTGAGAATCCACTTCACAGCTTCCCAATGTTTTTTTCATGGGTTGCATGCACATCTACTCACTACTCCCACTGCATATGTGATATCCTGTATTGTGCACAGCATAACATACATTAGACTCCCAATAGCCGAAGAATATAGTACGTTAGCCATGTACTCCTTTTCTTCATCTGTCTTCGCACACTGCATACTTAAAAGACGAATTTGACTTCCAAGTGGAGAACTAACTGATTTAGCATTCTCCATATTGAACCTTTTCAACACTCGTTCAATATATTCAGCCTGACTAAGCTTAAGGACACCCATAGCTCTCTCTCTTATGATCCTCATACCAAGAATTTGCTTTGCTTCACCAAGATCTTTCATAGCAAACTCACTTGATAATTGTTTCTTCAAATTCTCAACTTCTTGTATAGATGTTCCGGCAACCAACATATCATCCACGTACAGTAATAATATGATGTAGTCAGAACCGCACCTTTTGAAGTAACAACAATGACCTGCATTATACCTTGAGTAACCACCTCTATGCATGAAGTTATCAAACTTCTTGTACCACTGTCTCGGGGCTTGTTTTAAACCATACAAACTCTTCGTTAGCTTGCACACCATCTCTTCCTATCCTTTTACTATGAATCCTTTTGGTTGCTTCATGTAAATTTCTTCATCTAGGTCACCGTGAAAAAAAGTTATCATTATATCCAACTGTTCAAGGTAGAGATCTTCAGAAGCCACTAGACTTATCACTACTCGTATAGTAGTCATTTTCACAACTGGAGAAAATATCTCGTTGTAATCAACACCAGGCTTTTGCTGGAAACCTTTCACAACCAACCTCGTCTTGTAGCGAATTTCTCCGTTTGCTTCAGATTTCATCCGATAAACCCATTTGTTATGCAACTCCTTCTTACCTCTTGGTAATTTTACTAACACCCAAGTGTCATTCTCCTCAAGTGAATTCATCTCATCTTCCATAGCAAGTTGCCACTTGCATGAATCATCAGCCGCTAGTGCTTCTTTAATATCTTCAGGTTCACCTTCATCCGTAAGTAATAGATAATTCAGAGCATACCTTGGGTTCGGTTTCGGAGTTCTTGACGATCTTCGTACTTCTTGTGGAACTGTAGGAGTAACTCTACTGCAGCAGAAGTCCCTTTTTGTATTTCTCCGCCATCAACAACATCGTTCTCTTATTGTACCACACTTTTTCCAGAAACATCATCAATATCGATATACAACTCCTTATCGACGTTGCTTGATATGATATCTTCAACTCGTGTTTTATTCTTGTCCTTGTACAGCTCATTCTCATTAAAAGTGACGTCTCTACTTCTAATAACTTTGTGACCCTCGTAGTCCCAAAGTTTATACCCAAAAGCGTCATTTTCGTAACCAAGAAATATACACTTCTTTGCTTGAGCACCTATCTTAGACCTCTCACCGGGACTAAGATGAACATAACCAACACAACCAAAAACTTTCAAATATGAAATATTTACCTTTTTGTCGGTCCAAACCTCCTATGGTATCTTCATATCTAATGGACTACTAGGTGTCCTATTGACTAGATAAGCAGCCGTATCTGTTGCATGTGCCCAGAAGGTCTCGGGAAAACCAGACTGCAACCTCATGCACCTAGAACGTGCATTCAACATCCAATTCATACGTTCTGCTACTCCATTCTCTTGTGGCATCCTTAGAACTGTCCTCTCCAAACGAATTCCATTTGTAACACATAACTGTAAGAATTCTGTTTTTTCATACTCACCACCGTTGTCTGAACTTAGACACTTCAACTTCAGACCAGTTTTTGTTTCAACCAAAGATTTCCACTTCTTAAACACTTCATACACCTCGAACTTATTCTTCATGAAGTAAATCCATACCTTCCTTGAGTGATCATCAATAAAGGTGACATAATATTGGAACCCTCTGTGAGATGCAACATCAATTGGTCCCCATACATCCATGTGAACCAAATCAAGTTTTACACTTCTCAAGTCTCTTCCTCATGTGCTGAAACCACTAGTGGAAAATGGGGTTTTAACTACCCACATCCCCGACCCTCAATAGTGGTTGATTGACCGTGGACCGGTCAAGCACTAGTGGAAATGGGGGTTAAAAGGACCCACAGATTCGACCCTCATTGACGGTCAACGGACCATGGACCGGTCAAGACGGTCATTGCTGTGATAAATTTCGGGAGAACATCCCAAAGCGCTAAAAACAGTCATTGTATAACAAAAAAAATTACGCCTGTGTCCCGATTCATTAACCCACACACGACCGATGATCCTAGATTTTCCTATAGTTAGGATTTTCTGGGCCCCATCCTTTCGATGGTCATGATTAACCAAACTGAAGTGAATGGATAAGCTAAACATATTTCTTACCTCACCCATATCTTCTTTTGTGTTTCGTATCTTCCCTGTCAAAAGAGAATGAATCTCAGTTATCTTTCATCCTCTCATAGCCGCACCTCAAACGCTTCTCTAACTCATTTCTCTTAGGGTTTGATCATCATGTCTACCTGTGCTAATAGAAATAGAAGTGAAGGTGGTTTATCAGGAAGTAGAAGAAGACATTGGGTTGAATCTGAAAAATCTGAAACCAGTGAATCTCACAGTGTTGTTGTTGATTAGAGATTCACAGTATATCTTGTTTTAAGGAATATCATACATGGAAAGTTTTTTTGATTTGATTTTTCTCTTGTATTTTAATTTTGGGGTTAGGGTTTTGATTTTGCAATTTTTAGGGCTCGATTGTTGGATGAGTTTGAATGTTTTGTGTTATTTGTTCTTGATTTGAAAGTGTGCTCTTGCTGAATCAGATATCAAAGCTCTTACTTTTGGTTAGTATTCAGTTTCTTCTACCAATCTTCACTTTTTTATTTAATTTTTATTTTTGTTTTAATTTTAGAGTTTATGAGTTTTGGTTTTAATTTGTTTGTGTTTTCTGTGGTTATAGATGTGGAAGAATTTTTCACGCAGTGCAATCCTGGTGATGATACGTCCTCTCCTTCTAACAATATCTCTATTTACGCCATTTTTTTATTTATAATTTTGGGCTATTTTCATGTTCTTCGGTTTTTTCTTGATTTGTAGTTATCAATGTTGGTATGATTAGTAAACTAGGGTTGATTTGGGAGGGTTTTTCTGGTTAGGGTTTTTGTTTTCTTGATTTTTGATGTGATTTGATTTTGATTAAGAATTCTTAGTGTTTGAAGAGGGTTTTAGTTTGACGTTTCAAAATGAGTATGATTGTATGTTGTGTTAGACTGAGATAATGGGTTTTAATACTCAAGAATGACCTATGCATATGATTATTGTAGTTAAATTCTGGGATTCTTTCTCAAATGGAGTTGTAGTAGTCAAATTATGGGTTGATGCTCAAATTTGAGTTTGTAAATTGGTTGTGTTAAGCCTTGGTTTGGAATTGTTGGAAATGCATCATTGGTGGGAATGCAATTTTAGCTTAGGTATGATAGTGAAATATGATTTATGTCCCTCTTCTTAAATATTGCTCTATTTAAGTGTTGTATGTGTGGCTAACAAACTAATCTGCCTAAATTTAGGACCTATCCGGTGTATGGTTCAGCAACATGTGGATCCAAACCAGTGGCATGCTGCAATATGTATAGATACAATGGAGGTTATAAAGCCTATGGATGTGTTTTGGATGCTCAAGAACATGTATTCTTACCGAGGCTATAGCAGTCCCGGATAATCAACAGCACCAACAGCAGGTATGATCTCGTTCTTGCTCTCATTTTTCTGATTTTAAGTTTCAACATTTAATTTATCATGTAAATTATAGCCATCTAACAACTCTCTAACTTAATTTTGTTTTTGCTTCTTCCAGTGATCTGATTAGATAGCCAGAATCAGTTGATTGGTTCTCAGAAAGTTGCATCTTCAAATGACCTTCAGATAATGTTGTTTCAGTGTTGCAGAGGGAAAAAACATTGTGTTGCCGGTTATGTATACCATGGGAGAGGAGCAGAATTGTGCCGTTAAGGACATTTCTGGATCCAAATAGAAGATGAATTTTAGACTATATTACTGCAGTCTATGTTTGTTACTTCATATGGAGAGAAGATATGAGCTTAAGTTAATGAGTGACCATTATTACTTCTATCTTATGGTTTTAGGCAGACAAGATCATAGTTTTTCATGGGATGCTTTATGTCTTTTATCTTAATTAGTTAATTTTATTTTTGGTGGGTTTGGTTTGCTTTAGACATACAACAGATACTCACATCTCTTATAATTATGCATTATGATTTGGTTCGCAGGCTAAACGATGACTTGTACTCCCCAAGCAGTGGATGTGAGGAAAGCTAATGTTCTTATTCCTCCTACAAATTCTACTAGCACTGGAGGGGTATGAATAACTATCCCATGAGATCTTGTCATCTTCAGTTAGTAATAGGAGAAATTTTCGAGTAATTTCAATTCTTTTTTATCTTGTCTAGTGCAGAGTTTTTTGCTGCTTCAGGGTTAGTTGGTCTCAAATTTATAAACTACCATGTGATTAGATGGTTGGTACTCGAGAGACATCAGTAGAGAGTGTCATGACCTTTGGTTTTGTTAAATTTATTACTTAACTATGAGCATTTTTGTTTGATGCCTTTTAGTGTTGGTCTCTGATTATTTGGTACTTATCTACTGGATTCATAGATCCAGCCTTCCTCTCTAATGTTTATAATTTGGTATGGGATATGACAGGTCATGTTGATTGTTTTTCTTTTATGTTTGTGTAAAATGGAAGTACTATGTGAGGTATGGGAATACCATTTGGTGATCTTAGGTAACTGTTGAAGTAGCGAAAACCTCACATGTTCTGCATTAAGGAAGCTTGGTACATTCTTTAAATATCATTTTTATGTAGTCATAGATAATAGTTGATGACAAATCTTATAATATTTTTTTTGCTATTGCATCAGGTCGGCTGATAATTCTGTTTGCGTGTTAGACCTTGAAATCCGATTGCTAATGTTGTTGCAGCCTCGATATACAAATTTGAAGGACACAAAGCAGATGATATTTGTGTCCATGTTCGACATGGTAAGTGCATGTTTCATTCTAATGTTCTTTCAATTACCCCTTGGAACCTATGTTTCTAATAATTTTTTCGTTTTTTCTAAGCATCTTTAGTTAGAAATATACATACTAATGCGCCCAATGTTTGCCACCAATGTTTAAACAGGACAGTCATTCGATTTTGATAAACCTTAGAGAGGCATTCATACAAATTGCTTTCTGAGCACCTACGTTTTTGTTTATCGCACATCTGAAGGAGATCGATTTGACTGGGAACTTTCTTTCGGGATGGAAAGTAAGCTTGATTTTTGTTTGTCATAATCATCTTTAATCGGTTGGTGGATTCTCAAACTTATTCTTATCAAACTGTATCTCCATGAAACTATGTTTTTTCCACTCTAACCGGCATCTTCCAACTATGTTCTATACTGATGGCTTGTGATTTTTCATGTGATAGACATCAGGCTTTCAGATTATCCAATCACGGGAACAAGCAAAGATGGTATTCCTAGATTTATGTTGATTGCACGTTTGGAAAAAATTGAAATCCTTAGTGGGAGTGAGGTAGACTTTTTAACAGATTTTCTTTATTATAGTTCTGTTTGCATGGGTTATTTCTTATGTTAGTGCAGCCTTTCATCTTAAATGCTGGTGCGCAGTCTAGGTTTTAACGTTTCTTTGTGAACTGGAATAAGATTTTTTGATTTTTTTTGTTTGAAGTTACTGGTGTCCTGCTTTACCAAGGCTGCTATACATGAAGATTACTTCACAAGTACGTCTTTTTATCTATTCCCATAAATGTGATTCAGTTTGCTGTGTACTAACGGGATCAACCAATGTATTTTTTGATGTCTGAATCGTATATTAGTTGTGCGTATGGACGGGTTGTTTTCCCATGGGTTTATTTTCCTCTACTGTGTATATGTTTGAGAACTTAAATGAATCCAGTGATTATGTTTTATGTATACTCATAATGTGTAGTTGTTAACTAATAAGATCCAGTTAGGCTTCTCCAAATATATAATCTCCATGAATATGATATGTGACGGTGTTAGTTAAACCTTGATGTATGTTTCTCTATGGTTGGTGTACTTTAGGCTATGATGGAGTGCCTGCAGAACTTGAGCCGTGCAGATTTTATCGTTTTCTTTTAATGGTGGTACTTAGTATATATCTATCGGGAAGTTACGAGATAAGAGAAGAACAATTGATCTCATTTTGAGTTATAGAATTGCGCTAAGTGCTTTAAGACATTAATTGTTCTAAAAATTCATAAGTGGTCTTGATCATCCAAGAATTGTGTAGGATAGTTAACGTTGCCCAAATCTCATGTTTGGAACCAATAACCTGATCTTATCCTTATATATGGTAATGAATGAAAACATGGGTTTACTGAGGGAAGCTCTTAATCATGTTGAAAAGAGATGTTAGTTGTCTAAAGAGACCCCTACCTTGCTCTTAGTCTATTACAAGGGACTTGCTATTACAATTTTTCTATCTCATTATATTACTGCTGCCGCTTGCTTGTCTTCGTAAAACTCGATGAATATATTGGCAGATCTTACTTCTTGTTAAAGGGTTGCATTGTTTAAAATTATTGAGTTCTTTTGGTTATTCATCTTGGGGCCTCTCTGCAATTTTGCTGATGGATTTTTTTGTGCAGGTACGCCATTATGAAGTAGGAATAAGTTCATCATCATCGGAGTTTATAATTTTGTTGTTTAATCAATAGTTTTTTAGTTCATCGTTTTGTAATCAAATCCTAGAACTACATATTACACTGGTCAGAACTATAGATTTTAATCCTGTATGTAATTTGAAACCAATGAATCAATGAATGTTAAATTAAATGATTATTTGTGTGCAAGTTTAATTTGTTTCTCATTTTTATTTGATTTAAAATTGGTTTTCATTTGATTCTCATTTGAATTCTAATTTGAGTTTCATTGGATTCCCATTTGAATTCTAATTTGAGTTTCTTTTTTTTTTAATTTCAGATTCAGTCAGGCCAGACAACCAATCTGAATCAATTTTTTTTTATTTTAAGATTTATATCTATCACTGATTGCAGACAGTCATAAAGTTTCGACCGTTATAATCGGTCGTTGATACAAGATTTTCAACGACCCCCAGAGACACGTCATAGTTGAAAAAGACGCTCAAACAACGACCCTTTATTCGACCGACGAAGCAAGTCATAGATACGAGTTAAATGACTTGCTTCATCGGTGCGAAACAGCTAATTTCCACTAGTGAAGGAAGTCTCCGATTCAAAAAAAAACACGGAAAAATTCCTTAATCCCTAAAAACGGTCGCTCCATAACAAATGTTTATTACCGTACTAATCCCTTTCAACTACAGATGCCGAGACTGCTGAGCCTCGATGTTTCCATGGTTAGATATTCTCGAGATTGGGTCTGCTCATTGACCTGCGGCTATGATTAAAAATCTCCTCTCAGCATTAAAACCCAGAGGATCTTATATTTTTATCTCTCACCTTTTTCATAATTTCCTCTCAATCGAGAGAACCTTATCTTTCTGTCTCCATCTCCCTCTCACCTCTTTCACAGAGAAAATAATGGACGATGGGTTTCTTCTCAGCAACTGTAAGTTCAATGGAGATCGAGTCTGCTTATTGACTTCCTCTCTTACCTCTTCCATTGTTTTCTCTCAATCGACTCGTTTTCTTTACAGTGTCTCCAGATCCAGAAGGTGGACTAGAAGTCAATACCCTCTAACAAATAATCGATTTCAATATCTATGATTTCAATTATAAAATCCTACTCGCGATTACTTGGGTAATTATCTATGACTTATTCTTTATCATCATCTTCAATTACAGGAATTTAATTTTTAATATTAGGGTTAGGGTAAAATTTCAAAGCTCTTGATTTCCCTGGTAATAGTTTCGATTAAGTGTTTTTTTTCTTGATTAGGGATTTAGGGTTGCGGTTTACTTCAGCCGGTTCCTATTGTGATTCCCGGTGACGATGGTGTGGCCGCGGTGATGAAGTAGAAGAAGTCTCAGTTTTCTAATAAGATTGTTCGTTAAATTTATTATCTATTTTGTGAGGTGAATTAATTTATTTTTTGTTTCTTCAATTTGGGTTTTAGGAGTAGTCTGATATCATGACTGATGATGTTTCAGTTTTGTTTTTTGTTGATTCCGGTTGAGTTAAAGAGTTAATGGCAAGCTCCTTTTTTTTTTTTTTTTTTAAATCTCATTTGATGGAATTCTGTATGGTTGTGATTTGTTGGTGGCAGCTGAATTGGAGAAAAAGAAGTTAACATACACGGGTATAGAATTTGTCTTTTACAAGCATGTAAATGATGTTTCTGGATTGAAAGCTCCTCTTATTGCTGATGATGTTTATGATATAATCATGAAGGTAATTTTGTTTGATTGATTTGTCGATTTGGTAAAATTTATATGGTTTGTGTTTCATTTGTTAAGGGTAAATGTCCATTTCATTGTTAGGCCAAATCATGATTATGGGTTAATTTGTTCATGAATTATGATTTTGTTCTGTCTCTATATGTTCTCGTTTATCCTATGATATAATTGGAACTGTTTTTATTTTATTTGGGAACAAAATCCATGCCCTCGCCAAAACTATTGTACCTTTCTAAGTTTGTAAGAGTATGATAAACTTAAAGGTTTATCCTAATGATGTCTCTAGCCTAGTTTGTTTGTTGATTCAGTAAAACCTACGTGGTTTTTGTAAAATCTAAGCATGATTATGGGTTGATCTGTTTGTGAACTATGATGTTGTTGTCTCTATATGGTCTCGTTTATCCCACAGTATAAGGTGGACTTGTATTTCAACCCATTTTCTGGGAAGAAGAACCATGACCTGACAAAACCTATGTTCCTTTAAATTTTCAAGAAAAAATGAAGGTTTCTTCACTCTTTTGAAGACCTGAATTGGATAGAGTATTAGTAGGATAAATTTATAAGGGTTCAATCCCCTTGACGGTTGAACCCTTTGATTGTGTTGCTTCTTTTGATTTAGAGTAGTTTTGCATCTTGTTATCCAGTTTAAATTTTATTATTTTTGGCAACTGAATGTTAAGCAGTTTTGACTGATCACTTATCTTATTTTTGGACAGAGATTTTGATTTTGACTATTTTGGTTACAAAACCGTTGAAAGATCTTACCTGTTGAAGGTTCAAGGTAAGGTTGTATAAAGAGCACAACATATGTTGAGGAGGGTTGCTCTTGGAATCCACAAAGATAATATTTATTCTGTTCTCAAAACATACCATCTTATGTCACAGGGTTGGTTCACCCATGCTTCTTCTACTCTTTTCAATGCAGTGACACCAAGGCCTCAAGTATGTCCTATGATTTATTTTTTTTATTGTTTCAATATTAAGATTTAATTTTATGGTACTGATTAAGATTTTATTGGAATTTTCAGTTGAGTAGCTGCTTCCTTATGTGCATGAGATTTTGCATTAGATTTGGGTTCATATTTGAGTGTTCTGTTCTACAGGCATATAAATTTATGCTTTATTTTCATCTTTTATTGCTCTTTGGATTATCTGTTTAGTTCATTTAAGACTTAATAATGAATAATTGCCGTGGTACTGATAATATAATCCAGTCTTCGGTGTTAAGATCTCAGAGATCCCTTTATTTATCTACTTGGTTGTTCATTCATAAGGCTTTCTTATTTATCCATAATAGGTTAGAACTATGTTTTTAGATGCAATAGTTCTATTTATATTATCAGATAGTATTCCGTAAGTGGGATTGTCTTACTCTAATAATTTAGATATTTAACATTGGTATCATCATCAAGTCTACTAGGTTGAGGATTTTGATTAGTTCTAAAAATTTTAGGATGTTTGTTTAGTTGAGTTTCTGATATGTAGCAACTGCGTTCTGAAACATTACCCGTGACCCTGACCAAACAGTTAACCATGGAAAATAATGATAGATGAACCCTCTGTTTTGAAGGTTGGATTCTTAATGAGGTTTTTTGAAAGAGGTTCATAAGATTAACTAGAGAATTTCAGGTAATAATTAGTTTTCTTAGTCATGATTTAGCTAATTGATGTGGGGGTTTTGGTTTGTAGCTACAACTTTATTTGTAGTATGAATTTCGCTTTGATTTGCGTTTTAGATCCTGATTAGGTTGTTTTTTATTTGTCAAACTGTTATTTCTGTGTAGGCAATGAGATGGCAGTATGGATTATTATCAAATGTTCATGCTCCATCCTTGTATTGTGTGTGTGTGTGTGATGATTGATGAATGAACTCTTTTGAGAAGTAGTTGCACCAACAGATTTCATGTTTTGTAGTTCAAAATAATAATCTAAGTTTGTTAAAGGTGTTGATGCTTTTTAAAATTCTGACGAGTTCGGTGGTTTTACCATTCCAGTATTGACTTCATATCACTCATACTATATGTTAGGAATATCCAGTGAGGCTATGTATACAAAAGCCTTGAATGTATATCATTTCGTATAAATACATTGGTATTCTTGTATTAAGTTGTAATCTTTTAACTTGCTTTGAATCTCAGAATACACTCGAATGAATCTCAGGGTAGCAACCAAGGTATGTATTCATATTTGCTTGATTGATGCCACACTTGAAGCAGAAAGCATGTTATATATTCACTAATATGCTTCAAAAACAAAATGTTTTCAAAATGCTTCCCCCTTCCTCATGTATTCATTTTTGATGTTTACTTGGATTTTGGTTTTAATGGAAGATTTTTATCTTCGTAGGCTCCATTCGATGTGTCAAGATACGAGTGATACAAACACTACTATTTGTATCTGGCATAAACACTTTTCTACAAGTTTTGTTTGGAACCAGGTTACCGGCAGTCATTGGTGGTTCTCCTGCCTATATTGTACTTATCCTTTGCATTATCAGAGACTCATCTCTACAACAAACCACTGAACCCCATGAAGTAAGTTCTGCAGAAAAACTTTGATTATCTCTCTACCTCTTTCCATTTCTGCTGCTTAACTTTGACGATTCAGTTAGATTTATACAGAGATTTTTACACAGGATGATGGAAACTCAAGGAGTCTTGATTGTAACTACAAGCTTACAGATCATAGTATCATACTGGGATATAGTCAAGTATGGGGGCTTTTTTCGCAGTACACATCAATTCGTTTCTAAAGATTGTGCTAGCATATGTTCTAATTGCATCTTACTTAATTAGTTCTTTCTGATTGAATCACAGGTTTTTCAGCCCTCTCGGTATGCCACCTGTAGTTGGATTGGTTGGTTTGGGGTTATTTGAGCGTGTTAACATGGGTTAAGATGTCGTGAGTACTCTTCTTCGCCACAACTTCTATAATTTTTCATATGAATTGTATTCATAGAAAGTTGATTATGACATTTATTGGCATGGTTTATCTCTTTTATAGGCATGAGGTATGAATTATCTTCGTCATTGTAACCCGCCAATTGTTCATTGTGATTTTTCAAAGAATCTGCTGGTTAACAAGAACTGGACTGTGAAGGTGAGCAGCATTTTTCTCCCTTTTCGTTACAAAGTGAAAAACACAAACGAGCTTGAGCATTTAGAAAAGATTCCAAAATTCAAGGCTAGGCCACTGAATAAAAAGGTCAGTTTAGCTTTCTTAGTTTTTGACGCCAACATGTGAGGTTCAGATAACATTTACTCTTAGTATTAACGAGTTTAAGTATTTACTGTTACTCAAAATGTCAGGTGACGAAGCCTCGCGAGTTCCACTTTGCAATTGATGAATGGATTCCTCCTACAAGAACAGGTTTTGAGTTGTTTGACAAGGTACAAACAACATAATCACTTTTCACTTACAACTTTCATTAAACTCGGAACGTCATCACAATGAGCAGCTATATTTTGGGGATATATGAATTGGTCTCTTTATTTTGTAAGGTGAAGCTATGTAAAAGAATTTGATGTCCAATAATGAACTTAGTGTCCAAGTTTTCATAATTTGAACTAATATTTTTGGTCCAGATTGTAAATTGAATTTGATCTCCACTTGAGATAATCATTTGTGTAATTTGAGACCAATGAGACAATAAATGTTAAATTGAATGATTATTTATGTGCAACTTTAATTTGATTCTCATTTTTATTTGATTTGAATTTGGTGTTCATTTGATTTTCATTTGAATTCTAATTGGAGTTTCATTTGATTCTCATTTGAATTTAGTTTTCATTTGAGTTTCAAATCTGTTTGATTTCAGATTCAGTCAGATTCAGTCAGGCCAATCAGCCAATCTGAATCTACTTTTTTTTTATATTAGGATTTATATCTATGACTGACTTGAGACAGTCATAAAGTTTTGACCGTTAAAATCGGTCGTTGATATAAGATTTTCAACAACCCCTAAAGATATGTCATAGTTGAAAAACACGCTCAAACATCGACCCTTTCTTCGGCTGACAAAGCAAGTCATAGATACGAGTTAAATGACTTGCTTTGTCGGTCGCGAAGTTGCTGATTTCCACTAGTGAACTATCCCGTTTTTGTTTTCCAAGAACACAGTCTTCACAAAAACTCATATCAACAGACTTCACCTTAGGTAGATATCCTCCCGAACATAGAATCTTCATGTTCTTCTGACTCATGTGCCCTAATCTTCTATGCCATAAGTTAGTGTCTTCACCACTAATAGACACTGCTAAAGTAGTTCCATCTGAAGTCCGGTATAGAGTACCGACTCTAACTCCACGAGCTAATACCATAGCTCCTTTCTTCACTTTCCAATTGTGTTTCGTAAGCACAACTTCACAGTCATCATCACAAACTTGGCCCACAGACACCAAGTTCTTCTTCAAATTTGGAACGTGTCGTACATCCTTCAATTTCCATGTCGAACCATTGACTTTCAAGATCACATCTCCCAAACCGATGATGTCGCATGCTTCACCGTCACCTAAGAATACTTGGCCATAGTATCCTTCTTTATAAGAGATCATAATACTCTTATCACCTGTCGCATGCAAAGAAGCTCCTGAATCTATAATCCAAGACTCATCTTGCTTGTCCTCAGAGAGTAGTAGAAAACCTTCTGTAATCACCTTCTTGTTATCAACAAGGACTTTCACCAGTTCCGAAGATGAAACTACGTTGACCTCTTCTTGATTACCTTTGTTTCCACCATTGTTTTCTGGACAATCGCGCTTGAAGTGTCCTACTTTCTTACACGCCCAACACTCAACAACACCTCTAGGCCGGGATTGAGATCTCCCCCTACACTTTCCTCTAGACTTCCTCTAGATTTGTTATTATTGTTCCGATTTGAACTCCTGCCTCTATCTTGTTCCTGCAAACTTAAGGCCGAGCTTGAAGTATAAGAACTATAACCTTGTTTTATTCTTCTTTCCTCTTCCGCGATCAAACTTTGCTGCACATCATCGAGCTTCAACTTCTCGCTCCATACGAAATTGCTAATGGTTGTCCTTGCAGTCTCCCAACTCTTTGGTAATGACGACAATAACCGTAAAGCTTGAACTTCATCATCAAAAGTAATACTAACTTTTGAAAGCTGAGAAATAATTGATTTAAACTTCCCAAGATGTGCTGAAATTGCTTCTCCTTCTTGCATCTTCAGATTAAATAATTGTTCACACAACACAATCTTCCCCGAGGCTGATGACTTTTGATATAACTTTTCAAGTTTATCCATAAGATCCTTCGTACTAGTTTCCTATTGTACGTTATTGTAGACTTCCTCTGTTAGATATCTACGGATCACGGCTACACACTTGCAATCAAGAGTTGTCCATTCATCGTCTTTGTGTGGTCCCTTTTTCGCAACTCCACCCAATGGATCAGCAAGGTCTTTCTCATATAGGTAGTCTTCCATCTGAGACTTCCAAAACGCAAAGTTCTTCCCATTAAAAACTTTAATCCTAGCTACCGTACTTTCGTTATTATTACCCATAACTCCCACTCCGATCGTACTACGATAAACCATAAAGCTCTAACCCGAGCTCTTATACCAGTTGTCAGGATTTTCTTATGGAATCACTGAAAACCGCGGAATAACGGATTTTGAGATATTATGATGAATAATAAGTAAACCAAGAACAAGCAACTATAATAATACGAGAAAGATAAATCAACTCACAAGACACAAGATTTATAGTGGTTCGACAAATACATACAACTTGTATATATTGTCTGTGTCCACTTTGAGCCGCACCAACTCAAATCCACTATGAAGAAAAACGATTACAACGTCGTGTGAATCCCAGTAAATCCTTGGTTACACCGCAACAATTACCCGAGACGATAACCTTGTCTCTTGTTCCTCACCAATATGCTCTCACAACGAACCCCTAGCTTTAGCCCTAAAAGCTATACAAGAAATCTCTCACCGATCTCTTAATCGTTTTCTACACAATATAATTCTACAAGGCCTAATTACCTATTTATATAGGTTACAAACTTGGCCAACAAAAATCCTAGTCGGTTTAGGAATCCCCTTCCCTAAATAACCACGGCTAACTTTAGGAAATAATAATTAGTCTTCAATAACTAACAGGTGGAACTTTGAACTAATGATAGGTGATTTGAAACAAGTCAGTGCTCTCGTTGGTAACCTCTTCAAAGAAATCGATTTGGCCGATTGCAACTATTTACAAGTATTTTCAACCTGATGGCTTGCTGAAGCTGTAGTGGTTCCATCAGCAGATTGTACATTTGTGCTATAAGTATCCGTCAATGGTGCACAGTCCTGTGCAAATGATATCTCTGACGAACCATGCATATTCGAATGGTTAATTACACATTTATAAGAGAAAAACCAAAAGAAGTATAAGAAAATGAAATGATTTAATTGAATTGAGTAAGATTTCCAGATACTTACGTGAAAAAGCTGATGTGACAATCAACACAAAGAATAGAAGACACGTGAGGAAAATGTTGATGATCTTGGCCATGACTGAATGAATGAATATTATTTCTTCATCGTTAAAACTAGTGTTGTTTCTTGAATGATTTTAATGTGGATGATCGAGAACCAATTTGTTAACCTATATTAAATAGTAGGTGTACGATGAATCAAATATTTTTAAGAAAATTCTGGCTAAATTTGGGCCTATGCCACTTAATTGGACATATGGATTTTTTCATCCACCCCATAAAGAATGATAAGGGGTGTCTAAGTTTGATGAAACTACCATTTTACCCTCTATCAAATATCAGTACTATTAATTTGTCCCCATCAAATCTTAATCATAAAATTAAAAACTAAAATCAAAATCATAAAATTTAAAAACTAAAATCAAAATCAAAATCATAAAACTAAAATCATAAAATTAAAAACTAAAATCAAAATCAAATTCATTTCCATCTCCACTTCAACTGATTCTTCTTCTTTTCTTCTCAACCCAATCATAAACTAGGTTTTAGTAACATAAAATTGCTCAAAAATTGAAAATTTTGAAATCAAATTTTTCCTGGTTTATCAGAATCGGTAACGCTAATGTATATGTGATCCGATTACAAATAGAAACGGTTTATGTTCATGCCCACAAAGACCGATTGTCCTTGATATGTTTTCTGGTTCGAGAAATTTGAACCATAATCGGATTACATTAACACTTATAAAAACCGATTGTTGATATATAATGTTAGAATCGGATTTTATATGTGTGTCAACCGATTGTTGTTCTCATTTTTTCTATATTTTTTTTTTAGAATCGGATTACATGAGCATTCTTATAAACCGACTTCTGTTTAACCCAAAATAATTATGCATGATTTTACCCAATTTGAAAACGAGTGTAAATGTATACTCGATTTCAAAACGAATATAACATTATACTTGTTTTCAAAACGAGTACAATTTTTTAATATGAGTATAACTTTATACTCTTTTTCAAAACGAGTACAACTTCTTAATTTGAGTATGAAGTCATACTCATTCTTAACTCGGTTGTAGAATGAATTATTTGATGTTTAACAACACATAATTCACAGATAAAAAAGAAAATTTTTATCCATAATCGATTTATGTCCACGCCCATATACACCGATTAGAATTCGGTTCTTAGCCTAAAAACTATCTCTTGGTGGTTAGTAGTCATAACTTCAGGTCATTCTAGAAACATGTGTAGATACACTTTACACTCTTATCACATGTCTTTATTTGTTATCAGTGCTAGGATTGTGCCTTTGATAGCTAGATTGACATCTCCATTTTGCTGTGAGCTTAAACTGACTTGCACATGTCACATTTGATGGAATCTGAGCTTATATTTTGACCTAGAACTTTGTAGGTACGTTCTAAGCAAACCTTCACGAGACTTCACTCGTCCACTAGGGACACTTAGTGGTTTAAAAGGCTTAGTGCATACGCTAAATGCATTCGAGAGACCAGCGACAGTGGTATAGGTAGGATTTCCTTAGTTTTGTTTTACTTGAGGACAAGTAAAATTCATGTTTGGGGGTATTTGATGAGTCCTAAAAAGTGCATATTTCTATATCTTTTTGTTGGCATTTAACTCATCTTTTGTGCATTAATTCTACATTTTATCCCATATTCTGTATTTTCTTTGTTTTCAAGAATAAATATTTTTATTAACTAATTTTGCATTTTTAGGTAATAAATAAAGTTTGGATGAATAGCGGAGCGAAAAGAGCAGAAAAGTAGTGAAAAGCCGGGAGGAATTACACAAGGAAGCCGCGAAGAATGTTGTGCACAAGACCAAAAGGCTAGAAGTGGGCTTGAAGAGGAAGAATTGTTCTTAAACAAGATATGGGCTTGGCATACCCAAGGCCCAAAACCCTCACCCAAACCCATTACCAATATCCATACCCGCATTCATCTTCAGCCGTCAGATTGGATCATCTCAGCATCCTACGGTCGCTTCATCGTCGTGCATCGAAGTCTGAAGCTCCTGTCAAACACTACAGCACCTAACTCCATCTTGAGCCGTCAGTTTCGTTGTATCAGGCATCCAACGGTCGCTCAAGACCTGCTTCCATCTTGCCGTTAAATCCATTTCAGAAGTGACAATCCAACGCTCATCTTCATTGTTCATCAAAATTTTCTGCACCCGCTCAACACCACAATACCTAACCCTACCCAAAACAGAACCAAACACACCCCAACCTAATTCCCATCGAGTTTCCTTCTTCTCCATCTCTTCTCCCTCACCCCCGATGCAGAACCCATTTCCACCACCTGCTCTGCCTCTGCCACCACTACCAACTCCGTCTGCACCTTCCATACCTCCACCAATATAAACCATCACTATCAACACGTTCACCATCCTTCTATCAACTTTTTTCATCATTTCCAAACCCTATTTTTCTCTGAACCCCTAGGATTAGGGGATGATGAAATAAGTTAGGTTAGAAAATCAATTGGGAGTAGCAGGAGACGCAGGAGAAGAAATTGAAGAGTGGGTGAAGATAATTGATTGGATTCAGAGATTAGGTGAGACCTAATTTCACTTTTCATGAAACCCTAGTTTTCTGATTTTGGGTATTTTTTGGGGGAAACTTGCATGTATAAATTGGGGGACTTGGGTGTTGATTTTGGGGCATGCCTGGATTAGCCAGAGCACCACCTTAGAGGCCTGGACTAGCCAGTGCTCTCTACTGTTACTTCTTGTTTAATTTCAAGTTCAGTAATTTCAATTGTATTTGTTCACCATGTCTAGTATGTTCTAATTACTCTTGCTAGGGTGTAGATGAAACCCTTAGTCATATGTTGAGAAAATTTCTGTTCAATTTAATGTTCTTATGATGTTCACTGTTGTATGATGATTACTAGCTAAAGCATTCAAATGCACTTGTGATGAGTTGTACTGTGAGAAGACAGTTCATGCTAGGAGTGAATTAGATAACATAGCTAGAATTATTATCCATTTTATCCTGTTAGGGATGATAGTTAGCTAAATTGATCAAATGAACCTGTGATAGGCTGTACTGTAAGAAGACAGTTTATGCTAGGGGTGAGTTAGTGAGAATGGTTGGCATATTATCCATTTTATCCTTCCCTGGAAAGGAACAAGAACATAAGTTGAATAGGTATTGCCTTAGCTTAGGATTATTGGGTGGATTCAAATGCCCTAGTGTTTTTAGTCACTGTCACGAGAAAGATTTAGAAAACAACACCAGCTCCCTCCTTGTCCCTGTGGACTTCCCCTGCTTATTCAGTATCTACTATCTGACCCTGTATACTTGCAGGTGTAAATATAACCATAGTTTTAAGACTCATTCCTTGAGCTATCAAGTTTTTGGCGCCGCTGCCGGGGACTCGGTTAGCGGCGCTGTTGTTGTTTTTGTTCTACATTTGTTTGTTGTTCTCTGCATTTGTTTGCTGTTGCAGGTCTTGTTGCTGGCTAGCCTTTGCTAGCTAACTGTTGCCTGTTGCTGCTAGACCTTTCTTAACCTTGCTGTTGCATCCTTAGTGCATCCTGTTGCATCTTCACTGCATTTACTGTTTCATTACAACTGCATTCTTGCATTCTTTCATATACTGTCATCTAGCCTCACAGAATTCTTAACTTGCACCATCTAGCCTTTATGGACGCATCATTAGCTTTAGCTTGCATCTAGTTTTGTCCTGCATATTCAGTTATCAACTCATCTTGCAGCTCATTGATTCTGTCCTGTAACTTTCTTATTTGTCATCTGAAGCTTGTGCCATCTGCATTGCATCTTACATCATCTTGGCATACTTGTCATCTTATATTCTTGCACATCTTCTTGCACTGCATCCATTTGCATAAGCATCACTGTGTAACTGCATCTTAGTCTCACTTGCTTCTGTGCATTTAGTGTAAGCATTTAACTGTTCTTGCATACTGTTTTGCATTACCAAGCATCTTTGCTGTTCTTGCTTACTTAGTTGCATCTTTTAGCTTAGCTTAGTGTAAGCATAGTCCCTGTTCTTGCACTTCCTGTTAGGCATTGTCTTACCTCTTTAGTGCATTGTCTTGCTTCTTTCTCTTGCTCTTTTTATTGCTCTTGCTTTTTCCTTGCTGTTGGGTTCAGAACAAAAGCTGCTGCAATTGAACAAGCCCACTTGCTGTTGAACAATTCTGCTGGGCTTGCTGTTTGAACTGCAGTAGTGATCCTGCTGCCAAGCTTTTGTTGCTGGGCTGTGCAATAAAGAAACAAAAGCCCAACTGGGCCTCAAACAAACAAAGGTTAGGAAGATCCAAGCCCAACTGGGCTTTTGCAACAAAAAAATAAATAGGGACCAAAGCCTAACTGGGCTTCCCTCCAAAATGGTAAGCCTAAACCCAAACCCAAATTTTTTGGGCTTGTAATTTTTTGTGGGTTTGTATTGTTATTCTCTTTTGGGCTTGTAATTTTAATTATCTTTTTGGGCATGTAATAATTATTTTAATTTTAATTTTATTTCTTTCTTTATTTGGGATTGTACTAATTTTAGATTTTTTTTTTTTGTGGGTTTGTAATAATTAGTTTTATTTTTATTTCTTTCTTTAT